>NC_083625.1:21132460-21199960 GCF_963584025.1 Labrus mixtus | reverse complement strand
AACAATGACGACGCAGCAGCTAAAGATGACTGATTCTTTTTTAATGCGAGGACATAAATCCTGCAAAGTCTGATTAACACAGCTGCTTTTACATCAAAATATTTCAAATAAGTTTTGGTCCATAGATATTCAACACAGATTAGATTAAATCATTAACTTAACTTGGCTTCTATTTGGCCAAATACTGAAGTTATTTCCACGTATTTGTCATGGAGTGAAGGTATCCGACCTAACACCTTTCTCTACTACTGAAATGATAGTACAATTTAGAGTTTTTATGTGTGTGGTTGTAACATTATATTTTAATTTAATTAAATTAGAAAATGTAAAAAATGGATCACTGAAAGATGGAGAAACTTCTGGATCCCAACACTGACTGAAAAGTTTATTGAGTTTCACATCCATCACTGATGTAACCGGACTTATGTTTTTTTTTCATGCTCTGCTTCGTGTCTGCTAATGTCAGGCTTTTAAATCATGATGAGGCCTATATAAAAGTCAGGAAACCCAATTTCTGCCCAAATTTCCGATTTCTGCGTGGTCAGGAGGAGAAGTGCAGCAAAGGTTTATTTATATGAAGACAAGCGGTTTAATGACTGTTTCCACAGCTTGTGCCCCATGTGATACTACATGAAATATAGGAAAGAATAAAAGCTTGTTATTTTTCATGGTTTAAAAATGTTCAGAATCATGCAGGTGTGAGAGCAGGAACTCTTCAGTTTGAGAACATGTGTGAACATTTTATAGTGTTTACGTTAACATGTACTCACTCCTTTGTCTGTGTTTACTCAGCCATACTCCAGATCATTGGTGCCAGGCTGCTGCTCATCAGATGGGAAACGTCAGGCCTTCCAGCACCCTGTCAGGTCAGGTTTTCACTCTCATCAATGGGCACTGCCTTCTATCTGCAGAGGAATCAAACCTCAGAATGCAGTTTAGCTCAAAACATCTTGTTATTGTACATCCATACTAGTGGTGTGCGATAGGACGATCTTAGGTCGTGAAGGATTATAATTTGTTGACAATCTGCCAAAGCATAGAGATCATAGAATCGGGCTAATGTGTTTATTCTCTCATGCTGCAGTTTAGGCTCCTACATAGACACGTCTCCCCCTCTCTTTTGCGCCGCAGCGGAGCGGGATTCATCCATCGCTGAAAATGAAAAAGAAACTTAAAAGTTATTCCGTAAAATGAACTACCGGTATATAACTGTTTGAGATTTTTCCAAACCGACAGGGTGCAAAAAAAATGTATTTGCAAAGTTTGCACTGTTAAGGTTTTGTGCATTTAATAACATTATACAGGGAAAAAAATAAGTGGTTGAACTGGGTATTAACTTGCAAAATGTTCCAAAAGATGTATGAAAAAAAATTGTGATAAAATCGTGATCGTGATACTGACATAAAAAAATTGTGTTATAATATTTTTTCCATATCGTCCACCACTAATCCATGCCCAAGTTCACTAAATGGGGTCTGAGAAGAAGAAAAACACATGAAATTCACATTGAAAAGCAAGTTGCTGACTTTGTATCCATGAACTTACTTACATCATCGTCAGTAAGCTGTCGCTCAGTTGGTAGAGTTGTCGTCTCTCAACAGGAAGGTTGGTGGTTCAATCCCCAGGCCAGCTCCTGCAGCAACGTGTCCTTGGGCAAGACACTTAATTCAAGTTGCTCATGCTGATTTGTAGGCGCCATATTAAAGTGTATGGATGGGATTAGTTACTTCTGATGATACTACATAGCAACTACTACCATCAGTGTGTGAATTGGTAGGTGTGACATGTGGTGTAAAAGCACTTTGAGTAGTCAGAAGACTAGGAAAAGTGCTATACATTTACCACATGCTGTTATTGAGAAGTGAATCTGTGCCCACCTGCCTTGTTTTATTTGAATAACCCTGCTCTATACTCTTAAACACAAAAGGAACAAAGCCTATGTCTTTCATACTTAACACTCATCTCTCCTCTCAAACAGGCTGTTGTGGCCCAAATCAAAGTCATTTGATTATCTGTACAGCGACGGAGAGGCCCTACTGAGGAACTTCCCCATTCAGGCAACAATCAGCTTTTATGAGGAGACTGAAAGCGAAGATGAAGATGAGGACTGGAAGGAGGATAGTGACATTTGAGGAGGGCCTCAAACAGCAGTCTCATTTCATGTCCTGCAACTGATGTAAAAGTGACAGAGAGACAAACCACCAAAAGAAGGCACTGGAGGAGGGCAACTCAGTCTGCAGCCAGTCTTCACAGGTGTGACCAAAAAGGTCTCTAAAACATGGATATGATCATACTACTACATTTTGCTATGTGAATGCCTGGCTTCTTCACCAGCCCTGCATTACAGCTCCTAAAAAGCTGACTTTTACAAAAGCTGCTGATCTAGTTTCTGATTGAAAACTCAGGTTTTTTTTGTACGGACATAATAAGACTTTTGTAAGCAATGGAGATAACATAACATTGGCTCTGTCCCAATATAATGGTTGCATCCTTCTTCTTTGGTGTGTGCAGTTGAAGGCCGATTACGCCACAACAGCACATTAAAGGTGATGTTGCAATATGTCCTATTTTCCTGGCCAATCCTCCTTCTAGGCCCATATTATCCCAATATTCATTGTGTGCCATTTTCTTTAAATCTATAGTTAGAACCAAAGTTTGATTTGGCATACAGTACGCAATTACATGCTAAGCATGAGTTGATAAAAGAAACAAAACAACAAAATGGAAGTATGAAAATACAATTAATAATAAAATGGTAAGCAAAAAAAGAGTCTCCTCAGGATTCAAAATATGTATAGCTTTGTAAATCACCAAGGCTTGTTTTGTTTTTCCTGAAGGTTGCTCCTTCATGGCGGTTAACAACCTTGTGCTGGTCTACATAAATCTACAAGTATGGATGATTTGTTTGGACATAATAATCAAGGTATTGTACATCAGCTGGCTTCCAGTGCAGTGTTTGAGATTGCAAGGAAACGGGATGGTGCTTCGTAAAGTGTCAAAGGGAAAAGTGGAATCCTCCAGACCAGACTGTCCCATTTAAGTTTGGCCTTAGGGGTCTACACAGGCTACGAGGGCTGGGTCCTTCCAAACATGCTACCTCCAAAATGAGACACACCTTATCGCTTTCTGATTGGGTCTTATCAATTATACCATGTATAATGCCTATCACATGACCCTTTCCCTGAAATAACAGTACATCAGCCTTAACAAGTACAATTAAACTAAACACAAATTACTGATTTCAGGCTCTGATCTTGTTGTCAATGCTAGCTGCTTGTCCTGTTGAAGTTCATATATAATGGCACTGCCTATAGCATGAGGGAGATATTGTTGGGGTGATTTATGACACATAAATCATGCCTGAAATCACAAACTTTTTTTTTTTTAATTCCAGGCATGTGAATGTAGACAGATTGTTTAAAAATAAAGAAGTAGCAGTGTAGCTGAACCCTGAAAGCTCTACAGGATTATGTCACTCAAAGTAATGTGTAGTATTACTCAGACTTCTTCTGTTCATTTTCTGTGGACTTTAATTTGTGCTGTATTGCACATGCCTGTTGTGCACTTATACAGAGTATCTGCTCCACACTGATGTTCTGTCAGTGTCTGGTGAGAGAATAAAAGCCAAGCACCATGCTCTCCCATATTGGGACACTTGTTAATGTTTACAATCAGACTCAGGTTCTGATCCTTCCCAGTGTACAGAGAATTGAATTTGTGCTTTTTTTTTAACTTGTCATTTTTTATTACATCTGTCTAATTTTCCAACTGAGCTATAAGAAATGAAATAAGCTATTTGGGAGTATTTCAAATACACAAATGTCCTATTTTTTTCACAATCATGGATGTGTTGTTATTATGCTTGCCTTTTCTTGTAATTATACATTTCATGTTTAATTAAAGACTTCTGATGTAATTGAGAGTTGAAGTCTCCTCTCTGCCCTTGAAGAGGACAGGATAAAAAGAAAGATTAACAAACGCTCAGAGTCTGACACAACAGGAGCCGGTAGCCAAATGAGAATCAAAATTAAATAAACTTAATAGTAAGTAAAATAAATAACCAGAAATAGACGACATCTACAGATTAATAGTAGTGTTTTTTCCGTAGCCTAATTGTTTTCTTAATATGTGAGAATATAGTATTAGATCAGCTGACATCTGTTACCCCCCCCCCCCCCCCCCCATACAACCCCCGTCTCACACACGCACACACATATCTCTCCCTCCCCGGTCCTCTGCTGTCGTGAAGTGCGTAGTGAGCCGTAAAGTGGGCCAAATGGAGCAAGAGGGAGAGAGACTGGAACGAGCCGAGCCGACAGACTGGAAGTAGGAAAATATCCTGGAGAGTTCCAAGAGAGTCTGGCAATCGGGAGTAAAGCGGGGAAAAAGGTTTAAAACTAAAGAGATTCCCGCTAAAATCGGGTGTGTTTGCAGATCTGCGGTTGATTTTTTGGGGGGGGCTCTGCTTTTCGCGTACAAGGTGTGGCGTGCTCGAGTGTCTGCCTTTATACTCCATACACGGACACAGTCCCTCTGAAGGGCGAATGTTACAGATTCAAGCGGTTTTTATCACTCGAACCGCAGTCGTCTACTTGTCTCTCCTGCGTTGCTGTCCTGTCATCCTCCATCCTCCAGGTTGTTTCGTCTCCTACGAGCGAAAGTTTACCCGCCCCTTTCCCCTTCGTCACACTGTGATAGGGCATTGGCGGGGATTCCTCGCCTCCATTTGCTTCAAGATACGTCAATCACAGGTGACAACGCAGCGACACATGTGGGAGTTCCCTGGAATCGGAGAAGGAAGGGAAAAAGGCTTTTATGAAGAGGAAGGTGGGTAAGAAGATTTTTTTTATACATCCCTCTCTCAATCTACACGTGTCTGATTTATCCATTACTCCTCAGCTGTGGGATGTTTATTAAATGGTGGCAAATATGTTGAAAGCTCCATAATGAATGAATGAATTTTTGATTTGCAGTTATGGAGACATGAAGGCACGAGTCCGGTTCTCCTAGTCTGATCACATCATAACTGTGTTTCATTCAAATAGCTTAGATATGAATCATTTTCGCCTGCAACTGTAAAAACTGTTCTTTTTAAATAAGATCTGCTGTTGTTGTTGGTGTGTGTGTGTGTGTGTGTGTGTGTGTGTGTGTGTGTGTGTGTGTGTGGGGTTGTCTGTCGTGTCCCTTTTGGCTGTTCCCAGAATGAGCTTTTTAAATTGTAATTGCAGATGAATCTCTTTTTTAAATTGGCCAACTCCTACTCTTATTCTTTAAGTTGGACTGGATGCAGTCTCCTCTATCTTCGCCTCAGTTACTATGGAAACCCCACACCCTTTCTGTCTATATTTATAGTAGCCTATATTTATCTGATGTAGAGTTTGGAGGGGGGGGGGGGGGGTGACATCATGTACGTAATCACATCACATTATTTTATTTTAAGAAAAAAGAGACTGTAGCCAAACATAATAACAGCGCTGACATTTTACTTAACACAGATTCAGAGTGAGTGATATGTTTGACAGTAAAAAGGAATCAGCCGCAAACCTAAAAACGCTCTTTTGTAAAACGTCTTGACATAACAGTTGTTATGAATTGCCGCTATACAAATAATGATTGATTGATTGAAAGCTATTTTTTTTCTACATTTTTGAGTTTTCAGTTTTTATCTTGCATTTTTACAGATTGTTTTACTGATTAAGGGCGATCCAAAAATATGATGAAACTTATCAACAGTATTAAAGTAGGCTTGTAGTAGGCTACATCTTCTTTAAAGTATTTCTTCATTGAATGTATTAATATCTATAACTGTACTATGTTGTACGAACAATACCTACATTTATGTAAATTGACATATAGTCTTACTGAGAAGATTTTGGCCTATTCATCACCCTATTTTTTTACAAGGGTTGACTGTTAGGAGTGGCCACATTTTAGATGAAAGAAAATTTAGCGTTGCGGTGAAGCTAGATGGATAAGGAAGAACAGAGAGTTGGCGAGGTTCGTTTGCTAGCTCAACTGAACCCAGATTAATTTCCTTCCTTCACCAGTCAAACTACAAAACCGGGTGGCTATAGCCCGCTGACCAACTGGCTTGTGGGGAAAATGTCCTCCTTCCCTCTCCTCTGGCGGCGGAAAACATAACCCCTCATCCACCCCGGAACTACTTTAAGCTACTAACCACTACAGTGGACACCTCACTCCATTAAACACATATCACAAACTTATACCCAGCGTAACAATATCATAGTGTAACTGAGAATCCTTTTGATGCTCCTACACTTCATTAATATAATAAAGTAACAACATGAGTATGAACGAGACAGTCCAAACTTTAATCCACTCATCGACACCACATCACAACACTTCCTTTTCTCATCCTCCAGAGTAAAAAAAAAACCCATTTGACTTACTGTTTACCATGTGAAACTTGAATTCACTTCTTACTTGTCCCTAAGTTAGATCAAAATAGCTTACAATAGTATCATCTCAGATTTCTGTACAACTAGTGAGGCCGATTATACACCTGGGTATGAATTATTTTGTACCCTTTTGGAGATGGCAGTGTGTCCACAGAGGTGACACCTATTTAACAGTTATGCAGTTTCTAAGGGAAATGATTGTGTAATTGGATGTATGTTCTATGTCCCCCTGCAGGTCTGCACTCTCTCACAGTGCGAGTGGCTTGGCAGGAGCATGGCTGCTGGTAAGCACCAAGTACACGTGAATGTTCAGAAACACCAGCTTTGTTGATGTCAACACACACACACTCTACTTCCTTTTGGCTGATTTTATCTTAAAAATTGGCTCATTTCACCTGAACATTTTGAAGTAGCTCATATGTGGACATGTTGAGGAGTTCCCAAACATTTGAGCTCGGGACCCCTAAAATAACTGTGCTAAAGACTGGGGACCCCCACTGTCCCCTTTTAGTAATTATTTGTCAGTAAGGCTCGAAGCAGAACACAAATAATCGTATAAACGGAATGGACATACACAATTTTATAAACAGACACAGGTGATGTCTGTGTGTATTTTTTTCCATAGGGAGGAACAGAGACTGATATTGTTGCAGTTATGTGCAAACTTACATTTAAAGCATTTAAAGGAAACTGGCCTGACTCCAAGCTCAAGCCAGTCTTTATTATTTAAATGAAATAACTTTCCTTTAAGCCAGCTAATTTTTTACCAAAACCAGAAACCAAACAAAACTAAAGGAAATTGATAAGAAAAGTAATACAGGAGATATGGAGAAAAATGGGAGACGCCGCTTGCAACGCCACCTACCGGCGGTGACAGCAAGCAGGAATCCATCATATTAGCACTGCAGAGCTACACCGGCTCAGACAAGAATACTCAGATGCAGTAAATGGAA
Organism: Labrus mixtus; assembly: GCF_963584025.1. Classification (NCBI taxonomy): domain Eukaryota; kingdom Metazoa; phylum Chordata; class Actinopteri; order Labriformes; family Labridae; genus Labrus; species Labrus mixtus. The sequence continues at coordinate 21,192,588 of NC_083625.1, read as the reverse complement.
AAAAAGAAAACTTTGAAGAGACAGATGACTCACGTTAAGGAACTGTTGAAGAGAACAGCCTCGTTGGAGCAACGCACAGTAGATATGGAAAAGTTGGGAGAGATGGAAGAAAAGGCGTAACGGCTAGAAAGCGCAGTGGCTTTTCTCCTCCACCTAGAGGCGAAGTTAGAGGCGAAGTGCAACGACTTAGATGCAAGGTGAAGATGAAACAACATTCGGATACATGGTATCCCGGAGGGCTTTGAGAAAAATGACACCGCTGGATTTATGAGGGATTTTATTCGCTTACAACTACAAGTTCTGTCTGACATGGATATTCGTATTGAAAGAGCACACGGCTCGCTGATATCCAAACTTAAGGTCAACACCACCCCGCCACGGACGATTATTGTTTCGCTTCTTAGGGCGCACTCATTTTAGGCCCAGTTGTCCCGTACTGTGCTTAGTTTACAAGACAGAAGGACTCAAAAATAAAATGTAAAAAAATATAAAATGGACGCGTGGTCGAGTCAGAATCTGCACATCGGAGAACAGGTTACGACGTGACTGTGGCTTATTTTGAGTCATTTTAATCAGATACAGCCATAGCACTCCACACATAATGGAAGGCTGTGCACGTTAATTGATTGATTGGTTGATTGGTTGGTTGTGTACCTGTGCTTGTGCTCATTAGAACTGTACCGTGTTGAAGCACTTCTCTTCCAAGCGTGTCAGGGCCAAGGAAGCGTACTGTGTTTGAGCACTGATCGGAGCACTCGCACTGGTCAAACGAACTGGACTTTGGGGGTGAAGCGTGCTTAGGCATAGTACGGATTGCCAAGTGTGAGTGTGCACTTAGACTATCAGGTGATGGAATATGTCATTCAGACAGCATGAGAACAAAAACTACATGTGAGGAACGGACCATCTACTCCAACCGAGACTATGGAGGTAGGCTACAAAGGAAGAGGAAACTAGTGATGGACGTAATTAAAGCGCTAAAGGAGAAGTGAAACCACAGTTTCCTTGTCCTGCTCATGTGTCTGGACTCTGGGTACAAGACTTTTGCTTCACTACTGGAGGCTGCCCCTTTTTTTTAAAAAGAGATGGGCAACAGAGGCTGATGATGCAGAGCAGCTAGACCACAGTGACAGGACACACTCACGTCACAGAGGAGGACTTGCATGCCCTTTTCATGTGAGCTAAATAGTATTATTACAAGGGGCCATAGCATGGAAGATAATAAATAATCGTAAGTACAGTAAAGATACTAAAACAAATCCTGAAATGTAGCAGATAGCATAACCATAATTGATCATGCCCCCAAATGACAATGGCGAAGTACTGCCTTCTATTTTATTGGAGGGGGGAAAAGCTGTTGTGAGAGGGAAAATTATAGAATTATCATCTGGATTGAAAAACAAAGCGAGACTGGAAAAGCAAATACATTAGAGAGTAAATAAAGAGCACTAGAGTTTAAACCTAAGAAAAAATCAGACAACTCTACAGTACACTTCTTGAACTAAAAGACACTAGACATGACCCTGAAGACCTGATGTATAAATCTGAAGGGGCTCTTCGTTTCACTAGCCAAAGACATTAATGAGAGCAAGTAATAGAGCCAGTCACCTGCTAGCATTTCAACTTTGAAAAGCCCAATCGAATAGGACAATTAAAAAAAAAAAATTCACCCAAACTTCAAGCAAATTGTGGTAAAACCGGCTGATGTAGCGGAAGCATTCACAGAATACTACAGAAATCTATACCATGATTCAGACTCTGATAACATAGAAGGCAAAACACAGATATTCCTTAAAAAACTACAACTACCCTCTTTATCAAAAGAGGAAGCCTTTGACATAACACGGCCAATTTCAGGTCAAGAAATATCAGACACAACACTATAAAAAAATAATAATACTTTCCAGTGGAGTTTTATGAATGTCTTTTGAAAGAAGTCACACCAGTATTGTTTAAAGTTTTTAATTTTGTTCTTTGATCAGGCAACTCACCAACAACGTTGTCAGAAGCCATCCTTTCAGTCTTACATAAGGAGGGAAAGGACCCGACTTTATGTAAAAGCTATAGGCCTGTTACCAAATATGCAAAGAAAAAATAATTGAGGGTTTATTCCTGGTGCTAAGAATTTATGGCAAACTTTAAATCGTATAACATATAATGAGGCTGATGGCTGATATAACGATTGCAGAGGTTTGCAGTGAAGGCGAAGATGGCTGACCGGAGCAGGGTGAGCGTGGCTGATGGAGTGGATTTAAATCCAAAGGGCAGGTTGAGGCAGATGACTGAACAGAAAGGCAAGTGTGTGTGAGTGGTGATCCTGAAGCAAAAGAAAAACAGGATGAGAATCAAAACAAAGCTAGCACAAGAAACTCTTTAGCTATTAAAATCTTTATGAAAAGCCTGAGACATGGTCTAATGCAGTAGCTGAAGCAACAATCTGGCGATGAGTGGATGAAGAGCCAGGGTATATATACTAGGGTTGCCAATTTCAGTAATTTTTCTTAACCGATAATTGAACACCTTAACGATGAATTAATCGATTAATCATTAATAATGAATAATTATTGAGCTACAAAATGCACGTCTTTTTCTCAGTTTATGTTTTATTGAAACCATTACAGCAGCACAGTAGTTACTTAAAACATTAATTCATTAAATACAATCAGATTGAACTAATAAAACAAAAAGGCTCTCTCTCTTTTAAATATATGACATGTCCTTATTTAACGGCGCTGCTAACATCGGGCGTTACTGCCGCTTCCAACAAGGCTGACCTCTTCACAATACACTTAATTCTTCTGTTTTGTAGGCAAATCAACATTTGTGAGCGCATAAAATACTCCACTCACCATTATGTAGCCTAGCCTACGGTCTAGTGTTTTTTTTTTTTTTTGAAAGATGAGCACATCTGGGATCAGGGCTGAGTCCAGTGCACAGTCTATTCAAGTCCAGCTGCAGAAAACACTCTCCGCTGACCGCTTCATTTTCTCCTCACTTTACTCCGTATGGCTTCTTCTTTTAAGTCCCTGACACACCAAGGAGATCGTCGGCTGTCGGTTCTGGTTGGACCGTCGGTGAGCAGCCGTCACCCCAGTTTTAGTTTTAGTGTCGGTGGTCGTTGATAGGAATCTCTCTGTTTAAGCCGTTTGGAGGTTTCATTTTTCTCCAGATCTCGACACAGGTTCGGTAAAGCCCCTTGAGCCTTCCGCTGTAGTATCCATGCTTTCACTTATTAGTGCGGTTTGTCCGCCTCTGCCTCTTCTTTTCTGTGGTGACCGACAGCGGTGTGAAAATGGTTTTCTTGTATCATAACAGCGGACTACTGCCGCCTGGCATGGAGAGATGTTTCCTCTCACGCATGCGGAGCCGCAGAATGTACGTGGTGGTTGCCGGTGGGCTGTAGTCGTGTAGTAGTGTAGGTGTGTTCAAGTGCAACTTATTGACGTGAGGCGCACAGGCGGCTTGTCGGTTAATACATTTTTAATCGGTTAAATTCTTAACAGCGATTAATGATTGATCATTAACATCCCTAATATATACTGTTGGGTTTATTAGTTGATGGACAGCAGGTGTGCAGGTCTAAGCAGGGGGACGGAATGAACAACCATCAGCAGGGAGTCACAGAGTGTTACTGGGAAAACCAGGGCCATACAAAAAATGAAAAACGTGCGCCGGTCCCACCCAAAGTGGCAGCTGGCACACCCAAAAAAAATCAGAAGCAGAATTATAATTTTTTTTTAAATTTCAATTTCTTGAGCCAGCCGGACACAAGGCCTAACGTCACACCTAAAGTGGATGTATCGCTCGCCCGGCATCAACAGGAGCGACTCCTCCTGCACAGGTGGCTGCGGAGCCTGCGGTATGTTATATTTTATATAGGCAGTTTATGGCTATCCTGAGTGTAATGTATGGTTATATTTTATATAGTTTGATGTCTATATGGGCGATCCTGAGTATATCTTTGCACATCAGCCCAACCTATTCTGTGATGATGCGCAGAGTCATTTTTTTTTTGAGCCCTGCACTCACCCAGCCAACAGCCAATCCGCTCCGCCCGATGGCAAATGTGTTATTTAACTACCTACTGCACCCAAATCATCCCGTTAATCACCAATTTTAAACATAACAGCAACACAATAGTAGAAAAAAGTGTTGCCTGCCGCTGTCTAAGGTGCTACATTAACACTTGTTTTCCAATCGCTGTTTTGTCACTTGACATTCATTAAGTCGCGGTTTGAGGTTCAAGCCGTTCATCACTCATACTCTCTGTGCTGTAAAGCACATAGTCTGGTACTTCTACTGTTTCTTATGACTATATTGTAGCAGAGTGGAGCGTTTTGTAGCCTGTTGTGATGTTTTTGTAGAGGTGCACATCAATCTGACAGTAAATGTGGCACACCCAGTTTTTCTGATGCACACCCAAAGTCTCTTTTCTGGCTACGCTACTTCTCATGTGTCTTATTTTTCGTTACCGCCGTCATTCCGTACCGCCAAGTTGAAGGACGTCTCAAGTTGCTTATTTCGGCACTGAGGAGCGAGGATCGATGATCGAGGAAATAACTCTGAGGAGCTATGATCGAGGAAACGTGAGACCAGCCTTCCAGGAAGTCTTTTTACTGACAGACCCGCCCCCGTCTCGAATATCACTCAGTGATTGGACCCTGCAGCGAATCGGACTTCAGTTAAACTTAAGCTGATCATAGCTCCTCAGAGTTATTTCCTCAATCCTCTATCCCCGAAATAAGGGACTTGAGACGTCCTTCCCAGGTTATGAGCAACATTGCTCTATTGGTCAAAAGGGAAATCCAATAGATAGAGCTACCCTGGCATAGATTAAAGATTTGGCTAGCCAACTGCATCTGCATTGCTTTCCACCAGTGTGCTCAGTCAGTGATGGACTATGAAAGTATTGATTATTCTGCCTGTATTGTAACTTAATCTTTCTTCATTCCTTCTCTAGTTATAAGATGATGCCATGGTCTTGTTTATTTGTTGTTGGGCTTTTTTTTGTCACATGGCTGCTCATACTTCTTTGTCTATCTATCTACTGTATGTCTATGACTAAGTAGGCCTACAGCCCATGTTGTTGTAGCCTTGGCTGTATTTTGAGATTAGCTGACAGGTTAACTATTTTGTTACTTATTGAGTGCATTCTTAATTTTTGTGAGATTTGTATGTCTGTTTTCTATCCTGTTTTACTGTATGATATATTTAGCTTTTTGACAGCAGAAAGGTTTACTACAGTAAACAGCTGCCATTTTTTGCCACTAGAGGGCACTAGATGACTATAAATATTTTACACTCTATACATGAAATCCTATTACTTCTCCAAAGATCATGTTTGTGGCTTTAATTTACTATGTTGCCTAAGAGTAGTCTTGAAGATCCTTTGGAGCCTTTCTGCAAAAGAAGAGGAATGATTTGTGTTAGTATGCATCTGAACTTAAGCTCTGTATTTAACCTGCCGACTTGGTATTTTGGGAATGAAGTCATGGGGTTGGGGGTCATCTACCACACAATGTTTACTTTACTTAATTGTATTTCCTTTAGACAATTTGTTTGTATAGTTTCCTACAAAAATGGCTGACAAAGCAGTAAGGCCTGATCCTCCTGGACCTGATACGCCTATTCGATTTTTGTGAAAATATGAAAGGTATGGGAGATCAGGTGATTCAGGTGAATGTTTTGTCACATCTTAAACATGTAAATACAGATTAAGCCCAAATTCACACATGCTCCTCAAAGACCATCCCTGGTCATGAAGGGCTTGGGTTAACTATTACATTTTAAATTCAATTCTAGGGCTATATTAATTAATAAGAACATTTTATTTTTACCCTTACAGAAGGTATACAGACACTAGTATGTAAATATTTCCTCCTCTGTTGATAGATTTCTTACCTTTAACAACTTATTTGAATTCACATTATCTGACATTGGAGTCACTTAAAGCAAATCAACACTGCTGTCAAAGATAAAACTGCCTTGTTGAAAAAAATTATAATATTGACTTTTCAGATGACAGGTAGGGGGAGGCAATCTCTGCTACGTCATGTGCACCGCTTGCTCTCATACAGTTGGTACGGTTCTTGATCGGATACATTGAAAAGGTGTTCATAATTATGTCCCTAATTTGTGCAATGCCATAGGAATACCATAGTTTTATCTAAGTTTATATGAGGGAAATAAATCGTATATTTTACCCATATTTTAAAAATATGTAGAATAAAAGCATTGAATTTCAAATAAAACCACATAATTAAGTGAAATGAAATGAAATTAATGTCTAAAAATAGTTAAATGTAAGTTTGCACATTACAGCAACAATATAGGGGCTGTTGCTCTTTACGCATAAAGACGCCTGTGAGTCTATTAAGTTTTGTATGTCCACTCAAGTCTATGCATGGGGATTACTTGTAATCTGCTTTTAGCATTTTTCACGATAAATTACTTTATAAAATAATGTTGTGTTTTTTAGGCTGTTGTATTCTTGTTGTATATTCTTTTGTGCTACAAGTGTTTGGATAGGCCTTTTAGTGTGTATGCATGGCTGTGCACTAAGTTATATACCTTAACCACCTCCAGCCCCATTATTTTGGGGGTCATGAGCTAAAAAGTTTGGGAACCACTGCATTAGACTGTTGAGATAACCTCGTACGGATGGTTAAACTTAATGTTTGCTTCTTTTCCATGTTGTAGCTTTTCTCAATGGTCCAGATGCACACTCTGTCCTGAAGCGATTCCCCCGAGCAAATGGTTTCCTGGAGGAGTTGAGACAGGGGAACATTGAGAGGGAGTGTGGCGAGGAGAGCTGCAGTTTCGAGGAGGCCAATGAAGTGTTTGAGAACAAAGAAAGAACGGTGAGCTTATGCAAACGGTGATAACATCATAGCAAATGTGTTCAACTTCTCCATTAATTACAGCATCATAGGCGGTAGCACAAAATGAGATTTGAAACATACCGAAAATACCATCATGATTATGAATCAGGCTGTGATGCTCTCTTTTTAAGTTATAATAATGAGTCATACCACATGAGGATGCAAATCATGATTTAGATTCTTAATCTAAAATCATTTAATTTATTATTGCAATTTTATCTTCCACCAAAAGACAGGACTACAGAGGGCGTCGTTAGCCTAGTGGTTAGTGCATGCGCCTCATGTATGGAGGCTATAGGGCTCAACAGTGTGGTTCTGGAAGTAAAAATCACATTCATTTTCTCCATAGCCGATTTAATTATAAGCCATAATATACAAGGTAGACTTTCCATGAGCTACCTGTGTGTGAAACGATGGTCTATGCTCATTTAGAAGACACAAGTTCGTATGATATTAACCTTATTTTAAGATAAACATGGTTTATTCACATTATCTACACTACCCACGACCATAGAGTGTCACAGCGACTTCTCTGATTGGTGGAGCTTGATGTTACCATGGCAATGTTTCCCGCCCCTTGGTGCCGAATGCGAACGGATAGTTTCGCTAGCAGGACTAGCTAGCTGACACGAAATGTTCTAATAACCTTGTCATGCAGCAGTGAATGTAAGGCAAGGCAAGTTTATTTATATAGCACATTTCAGCAACAAGGCAATTCAAAGTGCTTCTCACAAGACAACAAAAGCATGAAGACAAAAAGAAAGAGATATTTTAGAATATATTTTTTTTAAATTACTAAAACAAACCATTAACAATCACAAAGAAGATTTAATCTGAAATTATGTAAAACTGATAAATCGATAAAACAGGAGAATGTCTAGAATTTGTTAAAATAATTTATTACAATTAAATTAAATAAAAATTGAAATAAAATTAGAAAACAGAAACTAAAAAGTAAATAGTTTAATACAAAAAGTGCAAAAGTTAAAGTGCAGAGTTACAATTTAAAATCTTATTAAAATAAATAAATAACATTTGTTTAATGAAAGGCAGCTGTAAACAGGTGAGTCTTCAGCCGTGATTTAAAAGAACTGAGAGTTTAAGCAGACCTGCATTTTTCTGGGAGTTTGTTCCAGATATAAGGAGCATAAAACTGAACGCTGCTTCTCTGTTTGGTTCAGACTTTGGGGACAGAGGGCAGACCTGTCCCAGACAACCTAAGCGGTCTGGATTGTTCTTAGGGCCGTATAAACCAGCAGCAGTATTTTAAAATCTCTTCTCTGACAGACTGGGAGCCAGTGTAATGATCTCAAAACTGGAGTAATGTGATCAATTTTCTCGGTCTTGGTGAGGACTGTAGAAGTAATTCTTGATATATTCTTCAGGTGATAGTAGGCTGACTTTGTAATTGTCTTAATGTGGCTTTTGAAATTTAGGTCAGAGTCCATCACCACACCAAGATTACTTACCTGGTCATTGGTTTTCAATTTAACTGATTTAAACTGTGTGCTGACTCTCTCTACTCCTTTGCTCCAAAAACAACTACATCAGTTTTATATCAGTTTTTTTATAGATCTGTGTGTCATCCGCATAGTTATGACTTATTTTATTGTATTCTATGATCTGAGCAAGTGGGCGCATGTAGATGTTAAACAGAAGAGATCCCAGGATGGATCCTTGGGGAACTCTTACCTGTCCTTAAAGTAAGATTCAATCCAGTTTAGTACTGTGCCAGAAACTCCAACCCAGTTTTCCAGTCAAGTAATATATTGTGGTTAACTGTGTTGAACGCAGCACTGAGATCAAGAAGAACTAAGTTTTTTTAACAAAAAACAATGCAGGTTTACATTATCTTGTACATTTAGTAGAAGCAATTCATTGTTCTGTAAAAGTATACACATAAGAGAAAAAAAAACAACATAATGTCACAAACCTTCACATATACAGTATATTTTTCTTAAACCCATAACCCGCCCCTTCCCTTCCCCTTGGGTCTTTCTCTTAAATGTACAGTGCAAGAAAGATGTTTACAGTGAGTAAGGAAAATAAATATTTAAATAATTGAGCGAGTACATAATTCATAGTATCACATAGACTTAATGAAGATTAATAGAATAAAAATAAATTAATAACAATGTTGATAACAATCAGAAAATGTCACATCAAAGCTCGAGCAGCGTTGACCGCCTCCACTCTTTTCTCAACCACAACCGGACCTGCCTGGTTCATCCCAGCAACAGAAATACTATCCTATAGTGATGTATGGGGGTCAATTAAGTTTGATAAATAAAGTACAGATTTATTAATTTGTAATTTGGATTTTGAGATGTGCGAGATGTATTTCGCCAAACTATGGCCCAGTCTATCGATGATTCAGGGCAGACTGAGGTTCAGCCAATGTCTGTGTTTAAACGGATGTCATTAAAAACCTCAAACAGAGCTGTCTCAGTGATGTACATGTCACGGGTGTGGGAAAACAAGTAAGGTGGACCCAAGTGCAAAATGATTTAATTTAACAAAAAGGCAGAAGGAAAACAAAAACGTACTATTCAAAAAGTCCAAACTGAAAAAACAACAAAGGGTAAAAAAAACACTGAGAGGAACAAGGAATTACAAAAACGACTGACACTGAGAAAAAATGTGCACGGTGACTTTTGAGCTCTATAGCCCTCCAAGCGGGCGGTCAGGTTCAAATCTCACCTGTGGTTCCTTTCCCGCATGTCATTCCCCACTCTCTCTCTCTCTCTCCCGGATTTTCTGACTCTCTCCACTGTCCTAGCTCTAAATAAAGGCATAAAAGCCCCCAAATAAACCTCTAAAGCCTATAATACCCCACCTACTTTCTCACATCAAAAAAAAATTAAACCTGACACAATGTAGCCTTTATCGTCTGCCTGCAGTTACTCTTCTGAGTAAGATGAGGGAGTAACCAGCGAAACATCAGAACCAGGTCTGAAAGATCCTTCTGCTCCCCTGCAGTCACTACTGGGCATAATCTTGAGCCCTATTTTGATGGCATTAAAGCCCTTTTTTAATTCTTGGAATGAATTAAAAGAAGGCCCCTCTTCCCTGCCACATATTATTCTGATTCTAAAAAAGACCTTAGCATTCTAGGCTACAGGCTAGCTAACTTCACAGTTCACACAGTTTACTGTTTATATTGCCATCACTGTCAGTAACATCAGTTGTAAACGCTATCGGCTATGAGACAAATGTAACTGAGCGACTGCATCCGTCACTGCTGACAGGAAATACCGTTGTGTGTTAATTCTGTCAGACAGAGCAGCAGAATGAGCTAACAGACTGATGCTGTCCAAACAGATGTCCGATGTCTGCAACGTATGTCTGCGCGCAACCTCACTGTTCTGTTTATTATAAACTATAAACTGGTCTGCGTGAACTTTCAGGTTTGCTGTCGGTTAAATGAAAAGATATTCTAAAATCTGTATGAGCAGCTGTAATGTATTACTAATACGTATTGATAATCCTGAAGATTTAATTTAAATAATAACATTTATTTGTGCAGCCCATATTATGACTTTATCATATAGAATGACTTCACTCAACTAAATACAGGCAGAGAAAGAGAGAGAAAGAGAGCGAGGCAGAGAGAGGACATTTTTCTACGCTCTTCTTTCCAGTTGATTTTGAGGATTATTGTGAATGCTCCGTTGTTCCCAAGGCTCTGTGCATTGTTTATGTATTCGGCGCACAGACCTTGGAAACAAACAGAAACAGAAGCAAAAATGTTCCGTCTCTCAAAGCCCTTCCCAATTAAATTCTAGGATTGAATGTATCAATAAATGCACTGGTATGAAAATGTGAAGTTGGTGCATCGTGTGCATCCTGTGTATGTGGAACAGGCTCATTGGACGTGTGTTGTGAACGCCAATGTCTGCCCATCTTGGGTCCTCAAATGCTTCCACTTAATATAAGTAAACTGCGCCACAGACTTTACACTGTAGACCAAGTTTTAGGTATTCCAAGGCACAGTAATTTTTTTCGTCCTCAACATAGGAACATGCCAGCTTTGCACCTAACCGCAGCTCATTTGAAAGCAAACACTTTTTTCAGTGGGGTTGTATGAGTTATATGAATAACTAAGTGTACAAGCCACAGGAGATGCTAGTCACCTCTGCCCCTTTATTTAGTAGTCACGGCTGGACCTATTTAATCTATTAATTTTGGTGAACAATATAAAGACAATTATGTTGACATTGATCTCGAAAGCACTTCTAAATAATACAAAAGGGAGTTCATATTTATCTGACTTCTTGTCTTTATTAAGTCCATGTGCAGTTATATAGAAAATTGAGGATGCAACCAATTGTTATGAATTGTGATGCATCGTAAAATCGAATCATTGAGCGGATAATCCTAATTGAATTAAATCGTGACCAGTGAAGATGCACAACCCTTTTCATTAATGTTTGAATGCCATAGTTATTATAAAGTGTGACCCATATTTTGATAATAGCTCTTAATAAAGAAACAATCTTACTGCAATAAGTGATCAGCACAAGGTTTTGTACAATCCATGTAATAATTCAACAAATCAGCAATCCTTCCTTCCCTACTGGGACATTGATGTCAGTTTCAGTTTTTGTCTCACTCAGACAAAATCAAACAGGGTCAAAGCTAAATATATCTGCTGTGTGCCTGCCAGATGGAGTTTTGGAAAACTCGCAGCGTCTACACGGTGACCAGCAACAGCGAGGGGCGCTCCGAGCGTGCGGACACAGTGTACATGGTGGTGCCGCTGCTGGGAGTGGCTCTGCTCATCATCATAGGTCTGTTCCTTCTGTGGAGGTGCCAGCTTCAGAAGGCCACACGGCGACGACCTGCATACACCCAGAACCGCTACTTAGCCAACAACCGGAGCAACCGCAGCTTGCCCCGCATCCTGGTTCATAGGGACCCAGCAATGCACACTGGAGGCTCACACCACCAGTCCAGCTCACATCCAGTTGTGGTGGCGAGCGGTGCTGAGAGAGGAGATGGATCTCATTCAGACCCCCATGGCCCCCACCACGCCCATGCTCTCTACGTCCAGAATTCTTCTCTGTCTGTGGCATCGCAGCTGTCTGGTGCTACACCTCCACCTTCTTATGAAGAAGTGACGAGACACCTTGAAAGCAGTGGTGATGAGACCTCAGCACCATCCTACAGTGAGCCCCCACCCAAATATGAAGAGATCATAAAGGAGAAATGAGACAGAGATCAACACTATGCTGCCATGGCAGGTCTGCATCTGACGGAGCTGCTGGCTGCGAGTCTCTCAAAGCCAGGTTGTTATTCCAATTTCTTTATGCCATAAAATATTTGGGTGCGACCTTCAGTCTTAGTGTATGTGCCACCTAGGATGATGTTATAGTTCACTGAAACACCTGGTCACACTCTCCATTTGTCTGGTCTGAGTTTTGCTTGTGACGGATGGTCCCAGGTGCTGTATCCTACCTCTCTGGTGAGGATTTGACCTACAGGGTACTGATCGAGCACTGCCCCACCAGCTGCCATTGTTGGAATTATATCACTCTCGATGCACAGTCACTGTGACTGTTAAGTTTCCTTGTGTCTTGTCAGATTGTGATTCTCTGTACATGCTCAGACTAGAGCATTTGGAGCCAAAATTGTGGGTAATGGGATATTGTCACAGTTCATTGGCAAGTTAGATCATTAACAAGTCTGGTTTTCACAGATTAGAACTGTACCTACAATCAGTCCAATCTAATTTGACTGTTCACTAACAAGCTCAAATTCTTCCTGCCTCATGTTTTACCTGTAAAATATGTGTTGAACAGAGTTTTCAGTAAGGACATTAAATCTTTCTTCAGGGGACTATTTTCTTACTGTTATAAGTTATGTCACAGTTGTTTCTATGTTTAAACAGAAACCTATAATATACTGTATGTTTGAACAGATGAAGGAATTCAGTAAACTTGCAGTGTCTGATTCTGTACTGAAGAGCGTCTGAGTTGTCTCCTTAGCAACAAATATTACTCTTCCTGTATTCTGATACATTTTTATGCAACAATTTGTACCTTTTCTGCACCATGTTATGAATATGATCTAGTCTTTTGTATTTTTAAAATCTCTTTAATCTCTTTTATGTGAAACATTTTTAGACACATTCATTTGAATTCTTTTACAAAAGTTATCTGGTATCACTTATGAATACTTAACATTATCCGAACCAGTTTTACATTGTTATTCTTCTGTTGTTTGTATTATGTGCTTTAACTTTTAAAAACTTTATTACTACATTAGTCTGAAATAATAATGGGATTTTGAGCAAACTGTTTTCAGAACAAGGTCTGCAAAACATGACTTATTGCTGTGGCTTTATGCAACAAAAAAACTTTGAAATAAATTCCCAAAGTTTACAAAAATGTGCAAAATACAAAATACATCTGCTATCCAGAGCCCTGCTCCTCCCTATTTCTAATACCTTTCTGTACATAAAGCTCAGTCTGGGCAAACTCAACCTGAAACGTTGAAATTGACCATCAAGCTGAACGATTTACTGTTCCTCTTTTGAGATTTGTTGTAGAACAGTAGATCATCTACCAAAGCAAACATAATTTATTCATTAGTTTCCAGAATTAAGGGCTTCTGAAGTACTTCAGTGGAATAATAATGAAGACAATACTTAAGTTTACATGAGGAGCATAAGGTTAACCAGCAGCTGCAGCAGCTTTAGTACAATACTGCTGCTTTTATCTTTCACGTTTTGATTTTATCTTCCTTGTTGACTGACACTTTAATGGAATTCCATAAATGTGTTGGAGCTGGATGGTGAAAAGACATCCAATCATTTAAAACAATATTCCATCCATCAGTCATGATTTGAAATATATTGTATATGAGTCCTTCATTTTGTGCTTCATGTTATGGAAACATAAATATTGTGTACACCAGGATGCGTTGTGTCTGTGCAGTTGTGGTGCTTAACACTGCTATGGCTGCTGCTTCCATTTCCTTTAGATCATTATAGAACTGTCTGTGCTGTACTTATCACAGGTTTGTCAAAGTGTTGTCTATTGTGCAGAGTGATGTTTACATTTGGGTCACATATTATTTCACTACATGTGATAAGGTGAACCTAGTTTCCTGCCAGTGGCTTATTTTTGTATTCTTTTGTACTCGAAGTTGTTCACTGCCTTTAACTACAGCCTGTTCCACATGGGTCTTTCTTTGACCACATTCCACACAGAAATATCCACTGACTGTGGATGAATGTAGCCTATATATCATGTAAATCTTTCACCAAAATTGATGTATTGTATATTTAAATATAAGTGTATTAATCTCTTGTATAACTTTCATTGGTCTTTTTAAAATTTCTATTAATATTAAATGTAGAGATTCTTTCAGCCATGATGATGGATGTTGTTTTGTCCAAACAGCAGACTTTCTTTGCAGGTCTGGCCTCGCACTGATTGACCAGCTTCATGACAAACTGCAGCATGACCAGCAAGAAGTCCATCTTATATCTGAACCAGCATCACTGCTTTACTGATACTACTTCACTTTGTTTTTTAAATCTACAAATGTCAGTACAAAAGCGCATTTGCGTGATAATTCTACTGGAATGTCAACACTACATCACATTTATGTTCCTTTAGAGAGACATTGTGTCAGTTTATTACTTACAGTGTTTTTGTATATTTACTGGTTTACTGTGCAGATTAGAAGAGAAATAGAAAGAGAGAGAAATAGATTCCTTTATCCAGTCACTTATTGACCGGTGTGTAAATATTTCAGAAACATATCATCCTTATGATTTAATGCTTATTGTTTACTTTAAAATTAGCTGTTTGCATCCACATATATTGTGCATATGTTATAAGTTTGAAAATCCTTACGTAATTTGCTTGTGTTTTGTCTGAATCCCAGGAAAAAGTTTTTTTCCTCGAGTTACTAAAATTTTCCTCATGAGTAGTTACATTTAATTATTTTTAAGAGTAATTATTGCCAGTAGCCTAGGTATACCATGTAGCCATACTGCCATCAGGTGGTTTCCACCCAATGTGTCACTTAAATTTGCAGATTTGAACTTGCATAGTGTGATCCAGTGAAACAGTGGATGATGCTGGGTGCAGCAGTTGCCTTTCATATACCCCCACCCTTCTGATTTTGCTCTCTCTTCAAAAGGAACAGCTTTGCAAAAAGATTAATGGACTTGCGTAGTGTGCAGACTTGTTCATTGCCTAAGCTAATAAGCTTAGGTAAGCTATACTACAGTATATGCTCACACAGGTGCCAGACTCTTGGAAGGTTGCAGGCTTTATTGGAAGTGAAGTGGGGCAGCTGTGGCTTACCGGTAGATTTGGTAATTTCTCAACCAGAAGGTTGGGGGGACAATCCCCGGCTCCTGCAGTCACATGTCGAAGTGTCCTTGGGCAAGACACTGAACTCCAAATTGCTCCCGTTGCTGCGCCAGTAGGGTATGCATGGGATTAGTTAATAGTGATGGACATTTTACATACAGTAGTGTGTAAATGTGGTGTGAACGGGTAAGTGTGACATGCAGTGTAAAAACCGCCAAGAGCTACACAGTAGATCCCAGCTGATGGAGGGGATGCCAGAGGAAATAACATTATAATTATTGTTATAATTATAATTAATCATTATTATTATTATTAGACACCTTCACATGGCATGTGAAAAACGGTGCTGCATATAAATCTAAATTTGAATGAGAGGGGAGTTTTTGAATTTGGGAAAATGGGATTCTTTAATTAATTCAATAATTTGAATTTTGTAAGAAAAGAATAAAAAGGGAACTTATTCAATAGAGACTTTTGATTCACTGTTTGTCAAGATATTTAACTAATTAAGTTCAGCCTTGGCCGATACATGGTGGCAGATTTTTAAAACAACGTTGGACAACAACGTTAATGTAGGTTACAGTATTTATTCCGACTTACCTTGCAGTACAGAATTGTTCACAGAGGTTCAAAGCTTTTACTAAAATTGATCAGATTATCATTTATAACACACAGTGATATTATACACACAGTTTTCATTAGTTTCTTCTCTTTATGTTTCACATGTTTGACCTGCAAAGAATGTTTCGTCCAGCTGGGATGGCAGGTTACTAATAAGCATCATAACCAAGAGGTCTCCTCAAAGTTTTCCTACAGTCTGGTTACCATTAGTTCACTGCGTAACATACAGATTAGCAGCAAAGCTTTTTTCAAGCTGGAGATATCCCTTAAAAAGAAACAGTACTTGAACCAGTTTTCTATTACCTACTGACCTCATTTAGTACAAATATTTTACCTGTGTAAGCACTCAAAACGTCTTTTTTGTTTTACTGGGATGGTCAGACATGCAGAGGTTTCACATCTTCAATGTTACACACAGTTCACGGGAATTACAGAGCTATTAGTCCATAGTGGTTGTACTGATTCAGCTCCTCAGACAGGGCGGGGCAGCCTCAGGGGGGGTGGGTGAAGCAGGTGGGGTCAGTCGAGAGAGGGAAAGTTGACTCTGGGACGGTCCAATTGAAGACTTCCTGGAGACTGAACTTAAGCAGTAAATAAGGAAAAAAAGTGTGTTAAAATAAATTCATATTAGTCATCACACATACGGCTGTGTGAGTATCAAACTAGAATGTTCAATGTCAATGTCAGAATACGATTCTTGTTTTTTAGGATTTCAAAAAGCAACCTGACACACTGCTGAGTTCATAAAATGTGCAGTGATCAGTCATATAAAATATTATGCAATCCTTTAATGTCTGTTGCTGAAGTGTGGGGAGAGATCCTTACCCTTCTCCCGTCCCCATGTCGTCGTTCTTCTCCCCCTCCACAGAGTTCCCTGTGTGATGAGCACTGCTGTCCTCGTCCTCCTCGTCCTCCACATTGTTTCTCTGTGAACAGTGAGCAGGCCAGCTCAGCCCCCTGCTGGTCAGCTCGCTGTGTTCTGTGGGTTCGACGACGATGGAAGGGAGACGCTCCCTTCTGTACAGAAAGTCTTCAGGATAAGAGCTGGAGTCCGAATCTTCATTTGTGTCGGCTTCTGGGAAGATCTGGTCCAAAGGGGGTTCATAGAGATGTTCATTAGCCTGCTAACTTTAGTACTGTATTTCAAGTTATACATCTACAAAACAATTGTGATGATTACAAAATCCACAATTTCATATTGGAGACTGCTATGGCACAGGGTCACCTCACAGCTTTACTAAATCTGCACACATACATTACAAAAGAAGACAAAGAATGTATTAATTTATATCAATGTAGGTTCATCCCTTACAAACATGAACTAATCACTTCCATTGCTAATGAAAGGAATAGCAGAATTCTTTGTTTTAAAATTACCATTAGTAGATAGCAATAGTAGTGCAAATTGACAAATAAGTTAAGATGAATAATAAATAAGATTGGAATGCTTGCAACTGCAACATCTGAGTATCATAATTGCCCAGAAAAATCCTAAAAGATGTTTAAGATTAATAATAAACAATTATGTCAATCCATCTTTGAATAATATCATCACTTTTATCAGCTCCAGAAAATTCACATGAGAATACCAAAAATAGGGAGAATGGCAAGGTAATGAATAGAAAAATAAATGATTGGAGAGAAGTTGCTGCATATCCAAAATATATGATAAAACCAATCCCAACCAATACTGGCAGTTCTGGCTCAGCACAGATAGAGTTGGTCATCTCTCAACTGGGAGGAAGGGTTTAATTTTCAAAGTGTCCTTGGGCAAGACACTAACCCTAAATTGCCCCCGCTGCTACACCAGCGGCATATAAATGTGTGTAAATGGAAAAGTACTGTTGAGCTTTTAAGGTGCTTTTACACACTAACAGCCTACATGGTAAGAAGACTAGACAGCACTATACAGTCCATTTAACATTTACCATACTGTCCTTGACACATGGGTTAAAAAGGGGTAAGTTAGATCAAATGTCGTAGTGAAATGGATTCTTTTTAAAATATTTCCAAACATTATAACATATAACCATCTATTTTAGATATCTGTAAATAAGAAAGAACAGACTTAGTACAATATTTACCTACTCTTGATGTGTACCATATACTATGATTGAAAACCTCAACAAACAATTGCTATTAAATTCAACAATTGAAAGAGGATCATGTTGAAAAAACATATTGAACTGGACAATGGGTTGAGAACACAGATGAGATATGAAGAATAGTTTGATTTTAGGTGAAATTCATCCAGTTTCCTGTTCTGAATTTGGAAAATACACTTCCTGACCCCTAAAATAATCTCGAAATAAAAAAATCTCTTAGTTGGAGAAAAGAGGTTTAAAATAACTAATTTGCATAGTTTTTACCCATGCAACATAGTCTATACATTTTGGCCGGAGGTTTTTAAGTTTATTAAAGAAATGTAATGCAATATATTTAAAAGCAGAGCAAGTCATACTTAGAAGACCTCTAATTGCTTTGTGTAAATATAAAAAAAATGTATTCAGGATGATTAGAATCACAGCTTAAACAGAAAACGAGGGTGTGACAAACAATCCCCTTTACAGAATTAGACAGTTATGTTTTTAACATTACTACATGTTGAAAATGTAGTTTTAGCAAATACTTAAAGGAAAGAAACAACTGAAAAAATAACATGTAAAAAAAAAGAGAACATTTGTCATATTTTACTGAAGTGTTATAAATCAAAGCAAACAACTGGATTTGAAGATAAATGATGCTCTCCAAACAAGATTATTAAAGAAGAGAAGATAAACCAAATAGAAGAAATGATGGTGGCTGTACCTGGTAAGCTCTGCTGCCTCTTCTCTCCAGTGGAATCTCCTCCACCTCGGTCTCCACCTGACTGAGATTGGTGTTCATACTGCGCCCGTGCACACACACGCACGCACGCATGCACGCACACACGCACGCACACACACACCCACACACACACACACACACACACACACACACAATTTAATTCTGTGATGACTCAGTTTCTTTGATGTTTTCAATATTAACCATTCACGATAATCACCATTGAGAACCTTGTGCCCTCCTTTAATTAATCTCTTTGGTGTCTGCTTCCTGTATATGCTGTAAGTGTGTTGTTAAACTGTTTTAAATGTGCCAGCTTGTGTAAGTTCATAACCTTGTATTTTAAATTTCATAAATCTGCACATGCAGGTAAAGACAATTTTCAACAATGCCAATTTTTATTTTTGACAAACTTTTCAATTTAACAACACAGCTTTTGACCCGACCAACAGTATTTCCTGCTTGCAAAAAGCAACCATGTACCCATTTGAGTAAATACAAGCCCTGTGAAAGCACTGGGGGTAGATTATAAAATACCAGTAACAATGGGACTAAACACTGTTGCGTAGTGTTTTGACCTTAAACTATTTAATAAGCACTATTTCCTATAGCTCTAGTGCATGTTCTCGGGAACTATATTTTTCATTCAGGTTTGTTGATTATATCTCATTCATCACAGCAGCCGAGGCATAAGACCGACCTATCGGCAGCAGCCGTCTCGCCGCTATATTGCAGCTCGTAGTGATGTAGTTTCACCCCCGCTAACCACAGACGCCGCCGATAATGTACAATAACGATTTTTGCGTCATCGGAGGCTGCTTTTCTGAAAATAAATAAAAAGATTTGCCATCTCAGGGATGGTCCTGCTGTCCGAGGCATGCTTCCCCAGCTTCACCTGCTGTCTCCTGTCAGACAGGAAGTCTGTGATCCACCTGTAGGTGGAGTCAGGCACGTTCAGCAGGGAGAGCTTGTCCTGTAGCAGGGCCGGGATTATTGTGTTAAAAGCAGAGCTGAAATCCACAAACAGGATAATGGCGTAGGTTCCTGCTGAGTCAAGATGCTTGAGGATGAAGTGGAGGGCCAGGTTGACAGCATCATCCACAGACCTGTTGGCTCTGTAGGCGAACTGCAGGGGGTCCAGGAGAGGGTCTGTGATGTCTTTGAGGTGTAAGAGCACAAGGCCCTCAAAAGACTTCATCACCACAGAGGTCAGGGCGACGGGTCTGAAGTCATTAAGGTTAAGATTTTAAGGTTTTTTGGGGACAGGGATGATGGTGAAGGTCTTGAAGCAGGCTGGCACGTGGCACGTATCCAATGAGCTGTTAAAAATGTCTGTAAAGACTGGAGACAGCTGATCGGCACAGTGCTTCAAAGTGGAGGGAGAGACAGAGTCTGGTCCAGTCTTTGCGGTGTGTTCTAGTGCAACTTTTTGGCCAAGACAAAAGGTGTCGTGCTCTGATGCCACAAGCGACCTTCATCGGCACTTATTCTTTGCCATCTGCTTGGTGTGTCAGGGCCTTTAGGCTTGTAGCTGGTGAGCTGTCTGAGACCCTTCCAGACTGAGCCAGCGTCTCTCTCTGAGAACTGATGTTGTGTCCCCACTCTTAAATGCCTCCTCGTTTTTCTGCCTGAGTTTAGCTGTGAACCAGGTCTTGTCGTTGTTGTAACTCACCGTAGTGCGTGATGTTACACACAAGTCCTGGCAGATGCCAATGTAAGACGTCACAGCCTCTGTGTACTCATCCAGACTGTTTGTGACAGAACTGAAAGCATCCTAGTCAGTACAGTCCAAGCACACCTTCTTCCACTGGTTTGATGTCCTCACAACAGGCTTACAGAGCTTTAACTTCTTAGAAGAAGAAAGAATCAGAAGGGCCATGATGTGGTCAGAGTGGTCCAGTGCAGCATGGGGGACGGCGTGATAAGCGTTGCTGACGGTGGTTTAACAGTAGTCCAAAATATTTTGTTTATATTCTATATATTTAGCTTTGATTATAAATATTTACAATCTTAGCTAAATATAAGATCAAAGCTAAATATTTAGAATGTAAAGTAAATGTTTAGAAACGTAGCTAAATATTTAGAATCAGGACATTTATATATAACATTCAACATTTAGATATAATATTTAACATGTATATTTGCCAATGAAATTATCTTACATTTTTATTCACAAAAGTAAATATGACAAAGTTCACAAATATTTCTCTAAAAGTGAATAAAAAGTGATGTTTTAGGGCTAAATGTGGAGAAATGTTGTTGTTATTTGTAGTGTGCGCAACTTTACAATCGGCGCCCCATACGGAAGTAGCCGCAAATAAGATATATAATCATACTACATGCTGATAAAGCTGGTTCCATAAAAGGATGAAACTTTGGTAGGTTTTTATCCACAGACGCAAAGTAGCCCTTCATTCTGTTGGACAGGCAGGAGCTATAGCTTACTTAATTATCTGCTTTCCCATTACAGTAATATCAGAATCAGAAATACTTTCTTAATCACGGGGGTTGATATGCACGGCATAGAAGTAGGAAATCTGGAAATATATATAGAATACAGAATAAAATATAAATAGAATAAGCTAGTAAGAACCAAAGTAATAGCTATGTACAAGAACAGGAAATTGTATAAATGAACAATATTTACAAATATAAATATAAAAAAATGTGCAGTGTGGAACAGTGTAGAGTATTACCCATAAGGCTCAATGATGCCAGTGTTATCCAGCTTGTATCAGTATTCAGAGAAAAATTGTTTACAGTTTACAGACAGATTGAACAGTTGATTTAACATTATACAATGGAGAAGTTTCCAGTTTTGATTGAAATAAGTCCATGGCCAGACTAAGTCTCTGACTCTCAAGGGGAGGAGTTCAAGAATTTGATGGCCACAGGCAGGCCCTGTGGTGTTCTTTGGTGCATCATGGTGGATGAGTCTAGCAATAAATGTGCTCCTGTGTTTTGCCAGCACATTGTGGTGTAGGTGGGAGACATTGTACGAAATGACAAACAACTTTGACAGCATCCTCTTCTCTGACTCCGCCATCAGTGAGTCCAGCTCCACCCCCACAATGTTGCTGGCCCCACAAAATTGTCTTCGAGTCTGCTACCCTCAGCCTGCTGCCCTAGCACATAACAGAAAAAAGAATAGCTCTGGCCATCACAGACTCATAAAACATCCTCAGCATTGTCCTGGAGGACCTCTGCCTGCTCAGGAAGTAGAGGCAGCTCAGACTCTACTGGTAGACGGCCTCAGTGTTCTATGACCAGTCCAGTTTATTGTCAGTGTAGTACAAGTACACTCCCAAGTTCTTGTAGTCCTGCACAATGTCTGCACTGACCTCCTGGGTGGAATCAGGGGTCACCGGTACCTTTTTACTCCTCAGATCCACAGTCAGTTCCTTGGTCTTTGTCACATTTAACTGGAGATGGTTCCGCTCAAACCATTTGACAAAGTCACCCAACACAGCTCTGTACTATGCCTCCTTGCTCATACAACTACAGCCGGGTCATCAGACAACTATTGAAGATGGCAGTACTCTGTATTGTAGCTTAAGTCCATGGTGTACTGTAGAGGGTGAAGAGGAACCGAGACAGGACTGTCCCCTGTTGGGCCCCAGTAATGCTGACAACTCTGTCCGACACACTGTGGTCTGCAAGTCAAGTAGTAGTAATAGTACAGCTCTGTTCCAACCCAAAGCTTGAACCAGCTCTTGAGGAAGAAAAATGCTTTCAGGTGGATTTTCCCTTTTTTTTTTGGTCACGTTGGCTGGTGAAGTTGACTTCTATAGTACAACTAAGGACTACACAGCTTAAAAAATCTCTGCTTGTGGAGATATGGAAAAATGAAAAAGATGAAAGCCAAGACAAACATACAGTCCATGAATTCCCTTTGCTAAACAGACATTTTCTTACCTAAAAAAATAATAGTATAACGATGTATAATAGCAAGCTAGTTGTGGTAGGACAGGTCTCTCCCCTCTTTCTGCTCATTTAATTTCACTGGGCTGTTGGCAATTGAATCTGCACCTTGATTGCAGGGCAGCGCTGCACAGTGCTGTATCTGGGTGGGTGTTCCACTCTTCTGATGTGCGTTGTGACTTCTTCCTAGAGACTGGGTTCTGCATCGGTGCCGTGGTTTGGCGTGGTCTGGCATGTCCACGGTTCTTATGTCTCTCATGTGATGGGGCTCAGTGAAGAATAAGCTGGTGTGTCGGGCCTGACTTTTGAAACGGAATTACGTGGCTCCAGGCCTGTGTGCGTGGATTTCCTGAACGTCATTTTTTTTTTGTAACAGTCGATTTTGTGCGCTTTTTCGCACCCAGTGCTGTGTGTGTGCTTGCTTCTGTCGTGTTCCTACCCTCAAACTGTCAGCCGCTGTTCAGGATCAGTTGCTTTGTGGAAATTGGTGGTGAAAGAACCACAAAATATAAACTTAACCACTGCTGCGTGATGAGAACTAGACATTTTGTCTCATACTGCGACTTTCCGCAATTACTGTAATAGAAAAATAAACGGATAGGACTCATTGTGCAAGGTGTCTGCATAACGTTTATTTTTAATAATTAATAATTATGGATTACTGATCCATAAAATGCATCTTTGAAAATAATCACAGCACAATGAATATGAAAATAATCACAGCTACATGAAAAGAATCAGTCACATAATTAATTTACTATTTGTATCTTTTATGAGGCATTACAATACATGAAAAGTTATATTCTTTAAAAATAAGATATTTAAATACTCTTGCATTTTTATCTACAGTCAATAGGAGGTTCAGTGAACCTCTCCAAACTCTGCCTACACTATAGTCGTTAATACAACTAGGCTTCCTCAATATATAGGCTACTGTATTGTGCTGAATTATATCACTATTTCAAGACAGCCAGTAGATCTCCATATTCACACTGGCCTATAAACATTGCAGGAACCTATTACAGGAGTCAGAAAATTTGTTGATGAGAGTGACAGCTGGGCTAATTTACACAAGATGAACGGAAGATAATGGATTAAAACTATATGGCTCACTAAATTTGAGAATTCATTTAACTTTATATATTCTGTAACTAGTAAGTAGATAGCATTTAAAATATCAACTAATACAAGCCAAACCTTTCAAGATCTTTTTCCAGACTATTTGTTAACATAATGCCTCACGTTAATGAAAGTAAATATATTTGAATGTAATAAAAGATATGTGACAAAGCTCTTATGTCCTTCACAGTCCTAACAAGGTCAACATGAAGCTTATCCCTGACATCATCACAGTTTATAAATCCTTGGCAGCTTTACAAATGTAAAAGTTGAATGTGATCAAACAGGGTGAATGTGCAAAGGTACCAGTTATGTTACCTCACATTTTAGGGACATGTTTCAACAACAAAGTGTTAAAGGTCAACAGGTGTAGGGATTAAAAGAGAGGAGGCATGGACAGAGCTTCCCCTGCTAAATTTATCTACAGGTAAGCACGTAATGACGTCACAGGCTTCCACAACAAAGGAGTCATCAACAGAAAGAGTGGGGTGGGGAATAAATATGATTGGAGAAGAGAACATTTGGCTTCACCTATTGAAGATAAAAAGTTAATTACCAAGACTATTACTTACCTGGAGGGTCATATCAGAGAGATCACACATAGTCACTTGGTTACATTTCCTACTTATAATACTTACAGAATGTCACTATAATGTTCAATTTGTTTTATTACTATTATAGAACACCTCTTTAATCAGCTCTCCTGATAAATCACAGCGTGTCTTTAAATTTAGTGAGAAAATAATACAAGTCTGAGCAGGTGAAAACGTGTACAATGTCTCTGTAGTCTTTTAGCTTACCTGTGTGAAGCTGGAATACAGCTCATGTTTTCCGGGATTGAAAGACCCAAAGATTCTGATGCCTCAAACAAGTCAACTGTCTTTCTCTAAAAAAAAAAAAAGGGGCAAAGAAACTGGAAGATATCTATTAAAAGTCTGCCAAGCTGTGCTGTCAGTCACTTTCCTTCCTTTTGCAAGTCAAAGCTTCCTTACTTCACCTGACCCCCAGCGATTCTCTTCTCTCCACCCTGAATGTTTCCCCAGTGTTCTGTGTGACGCACACACCACTGCACATTACACCAACATGCAACCCTGCTGTCCAAGCTGGCCGGCTTAGTGTCCCCTTCAATTACTAACAAAGCTTTGATGTCCACTGTTAGTGAGCAGCAGCACATCCGGATCAGCAGGTGAGCTGGGCCAGCTGGACACATTTATCTCTTGGGATAGGATACATTCATCTCTTGTGGCTCAGTTGTTAGAGTCGGTGGTCTCTCAACCAGGAGGCTGTAGTTTCGATGCCCAACGCCACATGTCCAATGTGTCCTTGGGCAAGACACTTAACCCCAAGTTGCTCCTGCTGCTTTGTCGGTGGAATGTAAATGTCTATAAATGGAGTTGTTAAGACCAATGGACATTTTATATAGAAGTGTGTGACCTGTGGTATAAAAGTGCTTTTAGTAGTCAGTAGACTAGGAAGTCATTACCTTTGATCATATTTCTTCTTCAAGATTCATGCCACAGGATTCCCTCCTTACTGCTCACCAGTAAGATACCTGCACTCTAGGCTAGGGAATCAAAGAGGATTGTGGTAAGTACAATTATAGCCACTGTGATACTTAGGATTCGCAACCTAGTTTACATAGCTTTATCTGACACTCATTGAAGATTAAAGTTATTTTTAACCATGATTACTTTAACTGAGCAGTTGGTTGCACAACTATTTGGGGCTGATGCAGCCGCAGGATCATTCTGAACTCTGACCAGTAGGAGGTGCCAGCACAAAAATGCTTCTGTCTGTATTGTTGTCCCTATGTGTCCATCAGTGTGCCCTGACCAAGTGGCAGTCTCCGGTGTTGACAAATGAAGCCAATGCTTAAGTTTAACACAATGCCGTTCCTCCAGTTTCTGGTGGCTGGTGTTGCTCCACTGAACTGCCCTAGGGGGGCCAGGGAGGAGTGTGTTCTTTTAACCCTGTACATAAACACATGGAAGCAGCTATGTTTTAACAATGACTTCATAAAGTATTGAAATACATACTTTGCATCCAGTAACTAACAGTATTTTCACATATATAACAATATCTTCAGAAAATGTAAATATTTATGTAAACATTATAGTTCTGAAACTCGCCAGATGAGCCATAATCAATTTGCCACTCAATTTACTGAACTATTTTCATGAAGTGGGATAAATTAAAACACATTTTTCATAGTTTGAGCAACAAAAGCACATCTAAACAAACAGATGTCACATCTTAACCAGTGTACGTCCCAAAACAAAAATCGCTATTTTTGTGACATGGAGATGTTAACACACATCAGGGACCTTACAGCTGCCGAGTCTGCATATATCTTTCATTAAATTTACAATCAGTCTCTGTGATTCAAGCACAGCGTTAGTGAGGGCGCGACCTGAAAATAACACATATAATAAAATGTGTTTTCTTGCGTCCACCTCAGTAACAAGCACCTTCATTTCACAGTCAGTGAAGTACCTCTTCACTGACTGCCAGGTATGCCTGGAGCCAGGCCCGGCATCTCACCACGGTCCTCCCCGGAGTCAAACTTACTCCATACTACAAGCCATACTATAAAACTACAAACTTGCAAGACTTACCTGAAAATATTCCTTCTCTCTCCTATTATAAAAAAAAATCAGAGCGAGTATAAAAAATATTGATAGCGGATTTCAGTTTTATCCACTGATTCTCCAAACACCAGAAATGATAAGAGCCTTAAATAGAGACGTGTATGGCTATGCACATTCAATTTAACCATGAATTAATTATTAAAATCTCACACATGGGAATGAGGCTGATCTTTTATTGACAAAACTCCACCAAGACTAATGTGCGCTTACCTCTCTAATACACGTTCTCACGAACAAAAGAGCTAGAATAATTATGATTCTCACATATAACTATTCTATGAGTGAAATTAATCATGTTCGCAGTTAAAGGAAGAATATGGAATTTTTTGATCCAGCAGATGTTGCACTTGAGCACCAGTATAAAACCAAAACAACTTGCGCTGCATTGTTGTCTTAGCATGCTAATGCTAGTGATCTTTATTATGCTCGTATCTTCACACTGCATGTCAATTTACACGAAACTACCGTGATCTAAAAACGTTTAGGTGACATTCAAATAAGCAGTGAGTACAGTATGTCGTTCTTCTTTTCTCTAGTCCCTCAATTAAACAACTTTTATACGCAAGGTAATGAGCCTGTGGGCCGTCCTGCCGATGTAAACAAAGTGTAGCTTTAGCTCGGAAAGCTCGGAAAGCATCACAGACAGCGGGACTCGGGTGTCACACTCATTGTAGACAGTCATGACTCACAGAGTTATTTTCAGAGGATATACTTGATTTCTGCTACATTTAAGTGTGAAAAATCGCATATTCTGCCTTTAATATGCTGCAGTGTTATTCTTCGGCACGAAGGTTAATGACCCAAAAGCAGACTCCGGACACAAAGGAACAATTTAACAGTAATTCAATTGTGAAACAACAAGACATTTTGCAACAGGGGACTAGGGGGAGTGAGTCCAGGGATCCCAGGTGCTGAGTGTTGGGGTGAAGGAGCATGGTGAGGGTCCAGGGGAGCAAATGGTATTTATAGATGAAGCATTGGACATACTGCTGCAGGAGCTAGGGATTGAACCCTCAACCTTCCAGTTGAGAGATGATGACTACCAACTGAGCCACAGCCGCCCACAGCTGATATCTGAGGCAGTGACACAGAGGTTAGCATTCAGGCTAAAACACAAGGATAGATACAGTCAGCAACAAGGGCAACGCCCATAAAACATCACATCCGGTTCGCGCTGAGGGGGAAAACAAACCGCTAGACACAATGCCGAAGAGCTGCTGTGTGCCCTTCTGCACTACCAATAAACTGAAAATTCCAGATTTAAAGTTTTATATTTTACCAAATCGAGGCACAGAGCCAAATAGGAGAACACTGTGGCTTTAAGTCATCCGGCGGGAGGACGAGTTTGGTCGCCTGTGGGATCCAAAGTCCAAACATGTTTATGTCTGTAGTAAGCACTTCAGTTTAGGTAACTTTCACGTTATGGCCACCTTATCCAAACAGTGTATGATTGTTTAAGGGTTACAATAAATTTTGGATTAATAGTTAAAAGGCAAGTGAACTACATCTGAATAGTTTTCAAACAGCTTTTCAACAGTAAACGAATGTTGGGACCAGAAGACTGATATGAGTACTAGGAGGGGAACACATTTTGTTTCATTGATTGCAGTTGATGTTGCTTTGTTTGCTGAGTTTCGTGCGGCGCATTCGCACGGGATAAGCGAAGTCTGTGTTTTAACTCGAATTTACTGACATTATCTCCTGGATATGATGCCAAGTGTTAACCTTTCCTGCTTCAGCGGTCGGAGCTAATCATTTCTGTAGTGTGGAGAAAATAAGTGAAAAAAGATTCTTGGAAGGTTGACACAATAGGAAATTTGCGCTCTTCATTACATGACCGAGCAGCTAGCCTGGATTCAGGTTGATGGTTCCTGTTTGCTCTGTCACAGAGAGAGAGAAGGGGAAGAAAAAACAAGGCTGTGTGATAAAAAAAAATCAGGTGACAGTGTTGCTTCAGGGCATGTACATATTTCTTTATTAGGATTCAGTGTTGTTGAAAGTTTAGAGTACTTATAATAGAAGGAGAGGAGTGAAGGGGAGAGGAAGACTCAAACACCAAAAAAGGTCTTGAGTCAGAGCTAGAGAAACTGCAGGCTTAACAGATGCTTCACAACAGTGTGGAGAGAAAGGCTAGGCAGAGACAGATCCACAGACAGGCAGAACGAGGAGGGAACTAACAAAGATGAGCAACAGAGAGAAAGGTAAAGAGGAACAAGAAGAGGAACAAACTGAAAAACAGAACTCCTGTTCTGAGAACAATAATTTGGGTTAGACAGAAAAGGCAGGTCATCCAAAAAAAAAAAAAAAAAGTTCCAGGAACGAGTGTGTCAGCTGTTACTGTAAATGTGATCCTCAACAGACCAACCAGAAAAACTGAAAACCCTGAGGGGGAAGAAGATCAAGGTGCTCTCTCAAATCAAACAAACACTGGTACTATAAGATCTCTCGACCTTCAGCAGTCATGTCAACTAGCCCTAGCCTTGGAGCACCTGACTTGGCCCAGGGCACCCAGACTTTGGGACCCGTTGGTCTCCAGACACTGTTGGACCTACTGGTTGGTGTCTACCAGGAGTTCTACTCCTCACCCTTCACAAGGGAGAAGTATGTCTCCCGCTTCCTGCAATGGGGTGAGTGTATCCATCATGTTTCTAGTTGGTGCTACTTCTTTTTTTTTTAAGATTTATTTTTGGGCTTTTTGTGCCTTTAAGGGAGAGAAAGGACAGAGAATAGAGTTGGATATCAGGTAGAGAGAGAGTGGAGAATGACATGCGGGAAAGGAGCCACAGGCTGGATATGATCTGCCTGCTTGGAAGACCACAGCCTCCATACAGGGGGCGTAAGCACTAACCACTGCGCCACCAGCGCCTCAAGTTGGTGCTACTTCTGCTTGACTTTACACATAAAGCCAGTTACACTTGAATCATTTTTTAAAATATTGACAAATTGACACCAAGACAGGTCATATTGCTGGTCAAACATTTTTAGAATAGGATAGAACAGAATAGAATATCTTTATTTGTCATTGTACAAGTACAACGAAATTCGGTCAGTTCAAAGAAACCTTAAAGTGCTAGAAATAAAATACAAATACGAGATTCTAAAAACATATCACACATTCATCCACATTCATTCACATTCCTTCACATTCTGCTGGGGTACAGATACAAATTACATTAGATTACACAATCATTGTTTTGCAGTGTTAAGTGCAGTTACCGCCCTCGGGTAGAAACTGTTTTTCAGTCTGTTTGTCCGTGTTTTTATTGTCCTGAAACGCCATCCCGAGGCAGCAGTTAAACAGAGAGTGTTCGGGGTGAGATGGAGTGCTTTGCGCTGAGTAAAAGCGCTGCAAGTACATGTTTTCTCTATGAAAACAGTCTCTTGAAAACGGCCGCTGTATTCCCGACACTGCTCTGTTTTTTTTTTATGTATGTTTTATATTTGAGTTTTTTTCTCTCTTCACTATGAGCATCAAAACACAGGATGCTTGCCCTCCTTTGTCTGGATACGGAGCAAGGAGGACGTGGGTACAGGGCATGATCCGTAGGAGACAAAAAATACAGGGAATATCATATATTTTGAAAAGAGTGCCAGTGAGGTCAACAGCGCCTTTCTAAGGGCATGTATCCACAGACAACAAATATTGTGCTGGCAGCGTTTTCAATATGAAACCATTGTAGTTCAGCGTTGTTAGCCCTCAGCGTCAACAGTTTTTTTGTTGTTGCACTCACAGTGCTCTCAGGCCCGCTACACTTATCAACACTGTGATCAGCCAGATACGCACGTTTCATAGGACCCACGTGGACCCTGTGGTAGGATGATGTCTACACCCAAATCTGTGCGGTTTTCTACACCAGATAGATAAGTGAGGGCCACAGTGTCCAGACAGAAAGTCAAAATTCTGACTCGTCAGACCTAAGGACAATTTTCCACTTGACCTCAGTCCAATAGCCTTGACCCGGAGTAGTTAGAGTTGCCTCTGGATCTGGTCTGGGTCTTTTCTTGAATGGTTGAGTTTCATCTAACATTTTTGATTTCAGCGACAAATGTTCCTGCATACAGAGATTCCTCAGATTCTCTGAGTCTTTTAATTACATTGGATGCTGTAGACCAGTGGTTCCCAAAATGGGTCGAGCCACCAATAGAGGTGTTAAATTTAAACTAAAACCATCTAATTCAGACAACTCACGTTTTTGTCATTTAAAATATTCATTGCAGCAGAACATAGATTGTGTTTGGCGTCTACAGTTGGATGCTGGGGTGGTGGTGTGGCTGCATTGGAGTACAGTACTGGTGCAGGTCAGAGCTGGCATTGAAAGAGCAGAGGGAGAGACCTGAAATCTTGCAGCTTAAATAGACCACTTATTGGAGGGTGTTACCAGGTGATTGTTGAGAATGAGGCATGTCTTCAGCCTGCCTCAGAGCAGCTTAAGATGACTGCCTGAACTCACATGGCAATGTTGGGGTCTGCAGGGCTTTACGCATAATGATGCACTAACCTGTGTCTATTAATTTTGTGTGTCCACTCAGTGCAAAAGTCTATATATGGAGAGTACTTGTATTCTGCTTCTAGCCTTTCTTACAATAAATTATTTAATACAATTTGTTTTTTATTTAGGCTTTTGTGTTCTTTTGTGTTGTTCTTTTGTTACCAGTGTTTTGCCTTTTAGTGCTTGTGTTTGCTGGTGCAATATGTTACACTTTAACTACCTCCAAGGACAGTGGGGTCCCCAGTCTCTGGCTACTTATTTTGTGGATCATGAACTGAAGACTTTGGGAACCACTGCTGTAGACGATGACATTGCCCGAATCTTTGCAACTTTATGTTAAAAACATTATTATTGTTGTTATAACTCTTGTCTTTAAATATGTAACAAGGATCAGTGAATTGTAAGACACTGGAATAAATGTTTTCTATTCATCAGTCTGTTTTTCTGGAAAAAACTGTGATGTAGCACAGGTCACATGGCTGGCCCAGTCTACTGACCCAGGGCTGACAAATCCTTTTATGTCAGGAGACCTTTAGCTCCTAGGCAAAAGTTTGTGTGTGTGCCTGATTTTTCACTCTCTTCACAGTATCTAAAATAGTTCAGGCTGTGCTTGTGTCTGTCTTGCATTCCTCCATGTGTGAGAAGGTGGGTGGGAGGGGGGCTTGAAATCCTTCCTCCATGAATGATAGCCGCTATTTTTAGCTGCACAGAGTAACTCACATCCAGACAGTCACTCAGTTGAGGAGAACCTCCCGTTATGGAAAAAAAAGGCTGGAAGTATAACCAGGGCATCAACACTCTGTGCAGTTTGAAGGTCCTGCTCCTGGAGCCAAAATTAAATGAACACATCTTAAATGCATAACAGTTGCCAACCATTTAGCAAGTGCTGTAGTTAACATCTTGGAGTTAAATATGCCATTTAAAAGAGAAGCAGTCTTATTATTTTCCATCACTGTGGTAGCAGGGAGAAAAAGATGCTGTGTTGGCTTTACTATGGTGCGCATACATGGACATAGAAGCATGCAATAAGAACAATTTAACT
This sequence comes from Labrus mixtus, assembly GCF_963584025.1. Taxonomy (NCBI): domain Eukaryota; kingdom Metazoa; phylum Chordata; class Actinopteri; order Labriformes; family Labridae; genus Labrus; species Labrus mixtus. Next base: position 21,160,713 of record NC_083625.1, on the reverse strand, counting down.
TGTTAAGTCCATTAAGATTAACTATTAAATTATATATATTTAATTATATATTTGAATACCATAAACAAACTGCTGCTTTACGTGATGCCACAAAACTTTGACTGTTTTATTATCCTGTATGAAGTTGTAATGTGTGAATATATTTCACCATCACTGCATGTTAAACTGTTTTCTGCATATTAGCAATGTGAGAATAAACTGAAAAAAAAACAATGGTGTGGAGGTATGTCATTTCTCCACACTGATCATATTGTGTCTTTGGTCAAAAGACCTCTGCAGAGGATACAATTGTGTTACCTCACTCTGAGCTCCTGCAGAAGCCTTCTCTATCATTGTCTCCTCCAGATGCAAATAAGGAATTGGAAGATCCTTCTTCATGGTGGACAACCAGTTTTGTTGTCCACCGTCATTAAAGGGGCTATATGTAACTTTAAAAAATACTGCGTTTGTAGTGACACTGCAGGCTGTTGGGCAAACTGCACCAGTAACCTGTTGCTTGCTCGCGCTGGCGTGCTCGTACGTACACGAACGAGCATCATCATAGACCGCGAAACATTGTATAATTACCGGCATAATGTTTACAGAGATAAGTGGACATACACATGTGAAAGTTTAGTTTGAAATGCTTTATATTTGAGACTACTAAACCATATTTGACTCTTGAGTGCTGACACAATATGAAAAAGAAACGTTGATAGGCAGCAGATGAGGAAAAGATGATATTTTCACTACTGTTTTATTTAGTTTATAAAGCCTATTAACCTTTTGACCGAGCACCGCATTGGACAACAATAACACCATTATCAACTGGAATGAACAAAATGATGTAATCTGAGTCTATGTCACTGACCGCATGGAGTCTCTTTGTGAGATTTTAAGCTACATGCCAGATGTCCAAGGAATGAACAATGCCATGGTCCTTGTACCTCCCTTCTCTGGATCTGCAATGAAGAAAAACACAAACAATCACATAACACCAAATTCTCCTGATTTTCTATGGTCTGGACAACTTTGTTATAACTACATTACAATATATAAACAATGTACATGCATTGTTTGTATCATTTTAACTTTTAAAAGCTGTGCATACAGACATTGTAGATGTTAGCAACACAAAAAATCCCTCAAAATATATACTCACGTATTAGGGCTGCTATCTGTAAGTGTGCATCAGTCACAATCTCCTTGATTTGGATCTCTTCAATTAGCTTGTCGAACGTCCTAATGAATGCAACTTTTTCCATGGCATGGCTCTTCCTGTCAGTCTCTCTCTTGTCTACAGTCACGACACTGATGATGTCCATGGTGTCTAGCTCCATGGTTGTATAGGTACAGAATTGGGCACAGTGACCTGCAGAAAGAAATAAGAATTATATGAATTATTGATGTCCTAGCATAAAACATGGGTACCGAACACAGTACAGAGACATTTGCAAATTCAATAAATTACCTGGCGAATCCATTCTTCCGTCAGCTGCAAAACAGAAACGAGCAGGTTAGCAGGTGCCTAGCTGCAACTGTGCCCTTTATCCAACCCCCTAAATAACGTCAGAATTTCATAAATCAGTGTAGTTTTTAACTTACCAAGGGCAACTAGTTGTTTTTTGTGCGAAGTCTGTTAATTATTGCATCCCTCCCAAAACTCTTTTACAGCACCAACACAGTAAGAGTCTTGTATTGCAAAGAATGTTGTGGGTGCTACCATGCCAATGTTCATGAACTGGAAGAGGAGGGCAACCTTAGTAAAGTTATTGCCAGACAGCAATACATTTGATGAAAGCATGAAATTCTTCCTTGTATCCCATACTTCAGCACTGGCTGGCTGTTCCACCTCCACAGTTTATGTCCACGTGTGCAAAACTATATGAAAAAAAACACGAGTCAACTCCATGAAAAAATATTTGTAATAATGCTCAACCAAGCATGCTGAAACAATAATACAACATGCAACTATTACGCAACTATGTACAAGAAGGTAAAATTTAAAAGGTTAGTGTGCAAGAATACAGTTGTAAAACTACGGGATTAACAACGCTGTAATATAAAGTGGATTAGCACAAGCTATCAATTCAAGTATTTAGTGGATGTGGAGGCTCTCATCCATGCATAAAGCGCAGTGAGGAATGAGATGAATGATTACTAAAAAGACAGTTATTCTTGATTGGACTGGCTTTGTTGAGGACTGCTGCTCTAAATGAGGACTTTAAACTCACCCACTACACAACAGTTGCAGTACCCCGTAAAAGTATGAGGGTAGATATGTTGCAAAATGTGAGAGCTTGTAGAATGAGATGTGAGCTTGTAGAACGACATGTGAGAGCTTGTAGAATGAGATGTGAGCTTGTAGAACGACATGTGAGAGCTTGTAGAATGAGATGTGAGCTTGTAGAATGACATGTGAGAGCTTGTAGAATGACATGTGAGCTTGTAGAATGACATGTGAGAGCTTGTAGAATGACATGTGAGCTTGTAGAATGAGATGTGAGAGCTTGAAAAAGTGAACTTGTATGTAAAAATCATAATTTACTCAGATTTTTTTTTTTAATAACTTGTGCCTATTATCTTTTACAACCACAACTCTCGCTTTTCTCAAGGCTGTTAGCTTGTTCTTCATCCACTAGAACTGAGTCTTCTAGAAGGTCCATGCAACCGGCACGGCCTGCGGTTACACTGCACCAGGACTAACAGTGCCTAAGCACAATTACCTCTTGTACATGACGTCGTAATACAACACATGCACGCTTTATGTTATTATGAAGCGTGCTCAGTTTACAAACAGGCGGACTCAAGAGAGAGAGAGAGAGAGAGAAAAAGAGACGCGCAGTCGAGTCCGTGGCCGCACATCGGAGGACAACACAGAGAACATGACAGCTACTTTGTGGCTTATATTGAGTCATTTTAGTCAGTTACAGGCATAAAACTCTGGATTTCTCCATAATGAAGGCTGTCACCGTTGTGTACCCGCGTGCTTGTGCTCGTGCATGAAGTGTACCATGCTGAAGGACATCTCTCTGAAGTGTGCCAAAGCCAAGGAAGTGTACTATTCTCTGAGCACGGCACAGAGCAGTCACACTGGGCAAACTAACTGGACTTTAGTGTTGAAGCGTGTTTGGGCACGGTATGGATTGCCAGTGTGACCGCGCCCTTAATGTGCGCAAAATGCATGAGCTCTTTGAAGCTCTAACCACGCTCATGTCAATTTCCCCCCTTTTATTACTGTGTTTGCCAGTGATCTCAATCTTGGCTTTGGCCATCCAGCTACTTATGCATGCTCTGTTAGTGCCAAGCACAAGATCAGGATTAAAGATCCAGGCTTCACAGCGAGAGAAAAGCAGATTGAAACCGCTACATTCATTTTGCATCATTGCAGAGCTCGTGTGTTCTATGACCTCCTAGGTAGGGTCACTGAAAATGGTGTTACTTTGTGTTTTGATATGATGCAAAACCTGATCCTTCCTAAAACACCAATTGGACAGGCTTATTACTCTCGCCAGTTATACCTGTACCTGTTTAGAGTTGTTAGACACCATGGAGAGAACAGTCATCAAAACAAAAGACGATGTACATCTTTACTTATGGCAGGAAAATTAAAACAGTAAGGACAGCAATATGATTGCATCTGCGCTAAGTGACTGCTTGAAGGTTCGCCTTGAGGGGGAAATCCGTAGATCCGGGGCACTTCGCCTCTTTAGTGACTCTTGTTATGGACAAAACAAGAATATGAACATGGTATTCATGCTCATGAAACTTTGCCAGTTTTTCCCCAATCTTGCCATTGAATACAGATTCCCAGTAACTCCAGTCCATAACATCAATCAGGCTGCTTGAGCCGGTATGTATTGACTTTTGGTCAGCAGAAGACTCCAAACACTGTCCACTCCAAGTCTGTCGATGTCTTAGTGATAACAGACCATTTTACTTGAATGGCTCAGGCATTTCCATGTAAAGACCAGACAGCTATTCAGGTAGCAAGAGTTCTCTGGGACCGCTATTTCTGTGTCTCTCGCTATCCCAAAATGTTCCATATTGACCAAGGTGCTAACATTGAGAGCCGCTTGATAAGTGAGCTATTGAGAGTCTCAGGCGTGATGAAGTCACACACAACCTCCTATCACCCTAGGGGAAACGACAGCGTAGAACGACTTAATCTGACCCTAAGGGCATGATCCGTGCATTATCTCGAGGAAAAATCGATAATACTCACTGGCCAAGACTCTGACCTTTATGTACAACTGCACAGCCCATTCGTACATTTTGGTAACTTTGTGAATGAACCGTTTAAATCTGTCTACCATCTAAGAGTAACTCTTCTCTCAGGTTGAAGCTGTAACCATATCTATGTAAAACATCTCATAGCAGCAGAGTTATATTTGGTTTGGAGCCAACTGTCTGTTGCAAGCAAAAGTTTGCTAAGAATGAAATGTATATGTCTGACATTTACGAGTCAAGCTGATGTCTTCTTTCTGGCCTTATAGAGATGTACCAAAGTAGCCAAGAATTTGTAGGATGTACCTTCTAGCAGAATATAAGCAAGTCTATTAACATAGAAACTTTGTCATTTCGTGATTGTTAACAATTTGTGTTCTGTTGTAACTGTCTGACCTTGGCCGAATAAACTGTAGAATAATCCACAGTCTGTTTCGCGATTTTATCATTGGATTTATACAGCAGCAACAACCCCCACCCAACAATAAACAAACAAAGCCATTGCTCTAAAGGTTACGGGCCAGAAAAATGTGTCTGTCTACAGTATCAGGCTTTAACGCTGCTCTGTGACAGGTCACAATGTTCCCTCCTGTGCTGAAAACCCTCTCAGTGGGGGAGCTGGTTGCAGGGATATACAGTCAGTGCCTTGCTTGCTGGCTCACTCGTGGAAAGTTTTTTCGTGCATTTTCCACCATTCCAGGGGTTCAGTTTTCTCGTCTGCATCTGGAGCTTTTAGGCAGTTCTCCAGCTCTGCCTCAACTGACTGCAAATCAGTGACTCCTGTGTTGCTGGGGCTCATTTGGGGCATCCTCTGCCTCTTCTGAAGCCTGTGAAGTAGAATTACCTCCTTGGTCTCCCTCCAGAACCTCAGATGTCACTCTCATTTTTATGGCCTCAATCTTGTCCGGCTTGATATATTGGCTCTTGAATCTTGGATCAAGCAAGGATGCCATGTCAAGCAGGTCATCTGTTTCCTCATCATCATATTTCTCATTGAGATAGTCTATGACCATTTTCTTTATGTCTTTTGTGAGCTGTGTTTCATCATTTGAGGGGTGAAGAACATTTGTTCTAAAGAGGTGCAACACAGGCTTCAGGTATGACACACTCACATATGATTCACCAGAGCTGGAATCTGTGAACTCCAAAAGTGGTTTTAAGGCCTCGCTCACAGATTCGAGAACATCCATGTCCTGCCAGGTGGGCGCTAAGTGCCTGTTTTTTTGTCCGCAGTGAGGACCTGAGAGATGGTCTTGTGCTGCTCCACCACCCTTGCCACCATCTTCTGACGTGAGCCCCACCTGGTTGGTGACTCTGTCGCCAGCTTGTGCCGGGATATAGGTTTAGCTCTTCCTGAGCAGCTGCAAGGTCTCTCTTCTTTTTCCATGAGAAGGAGAAGGCTGACACAACTTTTTTACACAGGCCCAAGGCTCGCTCCAACCTCTTATCCTTCCACACCCTGGAAGAAGAGTAAAGGGAATAGAGGTTAAATAAAAATATTTCTAGGCAAACAAAAAATGTGACAAAAAACATCTTACTAAAACAACAGAATGTTAAATAAAATAAAATTCAGAACAGACATATGAACATACAAATATTTAAATCAGTATGCTTCATGTATTTCAGTTTCAAATATTTCTCAAATATGCTTGAAATTGTAGCCATCTATTTAATTTTTATTCCAAAATGACTAGAATTAAAGTAAATTATTTATATTAGTTTTTCTTTTCTACAACTTAAATATATTTTCAACTTACCAATAGCAGTGTGTAATCTATGTCCAAAACACTGCAGCCGTGTCCATTTGTTGAGTGAAGTGGCCTTTACTATGTTTGCCCCACTGTCAGTTGTGATGCATGCTTGTTTGTCTTCACTCAGCCCCCAGGAAGAGAGTGCTTCAATCATTCCTGATGCGATGACTTCGCCTGTGGTCTTCAGGAAAGTAAGCCGTTTGGAGACATTTGCTCTGTAGATTTCAGTTATTATATTATAAGTGAACCGTGAGGCTCATATAAGGCTCAGACCTTTCGGCTAGACCACATATCACATGTAGTGGTGAAGGATGAGACTGTGCAGCTGCCGCTGCAACCTCTCCCTACGCTCTGTGTACATCAGGGGAAGTGCAGTCAGTGAAAAATGTTTCCGGCCAGGAAGCTTGTATCTGGGGTCAAGTACATTGATAAGCTTCTTGAATCCCTGATTTTCGACAGTGCTAATAGGAAGCATGTCTTTTGCAATGAAAAATGCAACTGCATTTGTAATGTCTTTGTGTCTTTTCGTTTTTTTGTCGTAAGGCACGGTGCTGGAAAATGCTGGAATGATAGTTTGCTGCTGCTTGGGAGCGAAACTCACTGACCCGGTGCTTGTTGAGGGTCCGCTAACACTCGTTTGGGACTGTAATTGCATTCCTTCAGTGTGTTCTAGTGGGTGATACTGTTTTAAATGGTGGAATAAGTTTGTTGTGTTGCCTGTCTTAGGCACAGATTATCAGACTCTAAGTAGCCAAAATACCTCGAAACAACTGAAGATGAGGGGCCTTTCTTGTCTATGATTCTTTCTGTATGCTTTGAGCAGGTAGGCTCAGCGTTTTCCTCCGTCTCGCTATCGCTCATTTTGGCTGTGTTGTATTCTTTCCGCTCTAATGTTCCGCTCGTTTGGGAACTAGCGTTCAAGGCACATTAGCGCCCCCACTTTTCCCGGTGTTCGGGCGGTGTAATTACAGGTTTAAATCATTTTAAATATTTTTATTGACAAAAATTATATCGTGATAATTATCGTTTTATCGCCCAGGCCTAGTCCCAGGTGTCAAAATCCCGGCCTGACTCGCTTAAATCTCTGTGTTCCTGTTATATTGATGTTTTTCTGTGTCATTCAATGATACAACTTCCCTATCTAAACAAAACTTTCTGTACCTGTCTCACTAACTCTCTCTGTAAATAAACAGCTCCACACAGCGCCCCTACAGGCCTGGAGCACTTCCGTTGTGAAGGCTTAACTTGCAGTGTTTCTGTATTTGCAGTTGTTTTATGAATATGTGGGTTTTTCACTTGTTCAAGTTTCTGTACTTGAAGCTCATGTGATGTTAATGCAGTTGTTTTGCCTTATTGCAGAATGTTTGATTCTTTTGCAGCGTGTTTCAGCCATCAGATCATCAACATCAGAGACACTTTTCAGACATCCCAAACAGATAGAGAAGTAACCACAACAGAAGGCCTATAATACCCTACTGCCAGCAATATCATTCCCAAGAACAACATGCACACCTTGTATTGGTAGCGCAAGGCGCACAGCCATAACTACCTCACCCTGAACCAAACCACAGGGGAACAGGGAACACATTTAACCCCATAACCCTAACCCTAACCCCACACCAGAGTAAAATCACACAATCAGAGTATCACTTAACTGAGGAATTACAGCAAAGAATGTATGAGTCCAGTCCAGAGCCCCAGTACCCCTCAGGATTGTCACAGGCAGGTCAAAGACACAAAACCACCACGAATCAAAGGCGCAAAATCAGCCATAATATCAGGCTTGTAAATATCATTTATATAATTTCATTTATAAATGTAGTAATCCGACTCGGAAGCACATTCTTGAACTGTTCAAATATCATTAACTCACACAAATTCTAAAGTCTAATACAATTTCTGCGCTTTCCCTGTAAGGACGCACTGCAGCCTGAGAGCAAAGTCTGTGTCGGTCCAATCGAGGTCTGAGCAACACGGTCAAACAACACAAAAAAATCAATCTGGGTCTCTCTCGTGAAACTGTGACAACAGACAGACTATTAATGTCAAAGGGACAAAACAGACTGAGGACCCTGTCCCGAAACATCACCACACCCCCTACCATCTTTACTAAAAGACAGTCTGTATCGTCTTGTCACTCGAACTTTTTTACCTGTCTTAGACTACGGTGATCTTTTGTACATGCTCGCCTCTGCTCTGTTGCAGAGTTACATGAAACTCAGGAGCTTGTGTCCTTAAATGTTTTTAAATCAAAAATGAAAGACATGGAAACAGATTCTATTGGATGCCAATGTTTTTAGATCGATTGCTTTAACTACTGACTCCAAGATTTGACTGGTTCTAGATGATATAATAGATGGTTCTATTTTAATGCAAAATGTAGTGTCTTTGTAAATTGTACTGTGTCTTTCTTTGTGTCACTGTCTGGAACTCTGCATTTTTTGCTACTGCCTGTCTTGGCCAGGTTTCCCTTGAAAAAGAGGTTCTTAATATCAATGGGACAAACCTGGTTAAAAAAAGGTTAAATAAATAATAAAAAAATCCTTCAAGCTCTAACTTAGACTTTTCTGGTTGCTGCCGGATACGCTCAACTTTAATTTGTTTTTTGAGCTACAATCTGTGCTTTAACTTCTGATGTTCCATCTGCCAGAAGCTCTTTCTTTAGCTCAAAAGTAAGACCCTTCGTTTGAACAGGAAAAGCAGCAGAAACTGAACTCTCTTCCTGATCTGCGGTCAATACTCCAAACTCAACTAACTTGGACTTTAAGCCACCTTACATTTTTTTAAATGTGTATCCCCCAAAGTCACAGAATAATACTCAGTAAGTTTAAGTAATTGATATTTTGTGCAAATCCAAAGCTTCCTCTGGCGGAGCTGCAATAAATGCTTCCACATCAGATATTTTAACTCTCAATATTTACAAACACAATATTAAGGACTCCCTGTGTGCATCTGGGCTGCTTATACTTTTAAATTTCCTCTCTCATGTACTCCAATCACAGCGGAGCCCCTGGTCAGGCAGGTGAAGAAAACTCGGATCAAAAGAGAAGACTTTCAAATCCTGAAGGTGATTGGCCGCGGCACATTCAGCGAGGTGAGTCGGCCTGAGCAAGGAATTATAAATTTAAAAAGTAAATATTTTCAGTATCTTTAACAACTTGACACTCATATTTCCTCACAGACTCTCTCTTCTTTTTAAGAAAAGCATGTTTTCTGACCAATTGTAACTGGATCCTACACTTTTCTAAATTTTCTACGTTTTTGCCTCTTAATATAATTCTTACCACAATCAGATGTAATAATTGTATTTACACCTGGATGCAAAAGAATAATTTTTATTCTCCACATCAACATAATTAATTTCATGAAGAATTATTCTGCACATAATTTTGATGAAGCTTTATGATTCAAGTTTCATGTCTTTCACTCTCGATTCTGGAGTTCCTGTTAATTATTTGCAACTGTCAAATTGAATGACATCATGACACAGCCATATGTCTTGTTAGAGACTATTAGACAATTTATGCATAGATCTAATGTAAGACATGGTATCAAATATTTTTGGACATGTTGTTCTCTGCTTCTAAGCCACCTGCCACTAGCTGGTAACTGTATCAGCTGGGTTCCACAAAATGGCCAAAATATAATTCGGTAACCATAAACTCCGTATAACACAATTCCAAAGTCTTCCTGTAAAAAAACGAACTGACAGCTCACTCAATCACTTCCATTTGGTAAATTCTCTTTTCAGCAAGATTATATTGTTGTAAATTTGTGTAACAACTACTAATATTGATGTGGATTAAATACCAATGGAATCAGGAATACACCAACATCCTTATATCGATAACATCAATATTTAGGCTCAAAGGAGGATGATGAAGTAAAACAAACACTTTAGTATGTGAAGACAAGAAATATTTATTCACAAAATGAATCAATGTGAACTTTCACCTTTAGGTTTGTTCCCTTACTCAGAGCTCGGTTATTTAGAAATTCCCAACAAAATAAAATAAATTGTCTACTTTAACTTTTTCTGTACCCGGTTACTATTTTCTTATTTATTTTAAATTGCAAGACAACGAATAATACACTGACCAAGCAACATGAGAGATGATTACTGTGACAAAGTGGGTGAGATGATCTTTTTTTATTCACCACTTGTCACTTAAATCTTCATTTAATATCAGATCCTATTATTCTTTACAGTTGTGTATTTTGCCATAATGTATTTTTGCTTGTGTAACATTGCAGCACTTACTATCCCGGGTTTGTTTGTGTCAGCATTAAGTTACAGTTCACATCAAAGTATAAATCAACTTAAAGCAAACACACAGTCTTGATTTAGTTCAGTCATTTTTATTTAGTTTCTGGAATTGCAAAGTATCATTGTTTGTCTCTTATCCAGACTTAGTTTTGTTTGTTCTGTTGTTCAGTTCCCCATGTGTTCCCATGCAGCTAAAGGGGCTGGCCCAGCACTTCCTGGGTTTTTATCAGGTTGATAATGTCATCGCTGACATCACTGGGGCAGACCATCGAAAGGGGTTTTGTTTTCTGAGAAATGTTTTCTGTCTAATAATTTCTTTCATATGTAAGTTACGGGTAAAATATAATTGAATTATTTTAAGTTCATTTAGTCGAGTTAATGATCTGATGTTGATGTAAGGGTTTATTTGTATTTCTTTGCTGTAAAAGAAAAGTGACACTCCCTATTTGAGTTGTGCTGAACCCAGCTGCGGCCATTTTGTTAACGGGGCAGTCTATAAAACCAGGAGACATTTCTTCCTGCCGGGGAAGAGGTGAGGACGTGCTGCCTTTAACACGGGCCTTAATCAGATTTAAGTAGGAGTTAATTTACTTTATTTTCATTGAACGTTTGTTGTTTTTATGAAGTTAACATGTGTTGGGTTACTAGCTGTAAATAAATACTCACCTCTTGAAAAAACGTCATCTGCTGAGTTGCATTTCTACCACCTTCCTAGACACTTGTGTTAAACGACTTTACAATAACTGTGAGCACAGGCCAAAAAAAGGGGGCATAATCATGTTTTACCTGTCTCAAACTATACTGTCGAGTCAATTTTTTTTAAGTTGAGTAAAATAATTTCTGCTTTTTAGTCTTCTATTCCTCTTAAGTTGCAGAGATGCCTCAAACATTTTGAGTTGAGTTCGGTCAAGTCTAATGTTTTATTTCAGTCAATGATTTCCTCCATTTAATAAATTAGTTTGGGGCCCCATATATCTTTTTGCATTTTTGTCTTAACTGGAATCCCAGAAAGGAAACAGACCCAGATTCTCACTCATTGATTGGACGCTGCAGCGGATCGAACTTCAGTGAAACTTATCAACATCAGCTGAGTTTAATAACAGAGAAAAGACAGACATTAAAAAGACGCTAAACAGACTCGGATATTTAAACAGACTGTAAACATCTGTCAGTGTGTAAAGAGTCAGTCTGTGATGAGCTGGGAGTAAAAAAGTGTCTGACATGAGGAGTAACAACGTAATAAGAAGCATAAGTTCCATAAAATTAATATAAGAGTGTAGACCAATCACCCCCGACTTTTATATTTGATTGTTTTCTGATTCACCATCAAACAAAAAGTCTGTTAATAGTGTTAAAACCAAAAGATCATGAACGACTCCATTATTAAAATTGCTGATATTTATTTTCATGATCACTCACACTATTTGCCTTTTGTAATTTGATCACGATGAGAATGACAGTCTGACAGAGTGGGAGTCGTCCGTCAAAAACACGTTTTACATTCGTCATGATCATTAATGATCGTACGGTTTGAAAATCTTACGCATCCTGTTTTGCTGATTTTTTTTTTCCCCTAATATAAAATTGTGAAGGAAACGTGGATGCAATTTAAGAGAAGTACCCATGAACTCGAACTGAGTTTTGTTCGAGCTGCAGGGAGGAAGGTTTGTTTTAAACAGTGAAACTCGTATCAAATATTTCATGGCTGGCCTCAAATTACACTTGAAAACATTCTCCCTCCTAGCTCATCATTTTTATGTGGACAAAATTGTGCTCTGTCAGCTCCGTAACATAATTAAGGTACAGATAGTTTTTCTCCACATTGAGATGCAAAACAACATCAAACTGCAAGGAAAAGGAAAACTTTTGGGGCATTTTTGTGCCTGAATATAATCCATACATTCTTAGTATATCAGGCCCTCATTGGTAAATCCCTTTTTAGTATACATCCCTGAGGTGTTATTCTGTCTGCTCTTTGTTGCAGGTTGCTGTGGCGAGAATGCAAAGCAATCAACAAGTGTATGCTCTGAAGATTATGAATAAGTGGGACATGCTGAGGCGGGGAGAGGTGCACACAGACACACACTTTGTCAGGACAAACAATGAAGTCAGGTTACAACAGGTTTCTTTATTGCATGAGCAGGGCTGAGATTAGAGAGCAAAGAGAAGTCTTAATGAGACCCATGCTCTTTTATTTACTCTGGATGTTTGTCACATGGTTTCATGCAGCATTTGGACTGTGGCTTTTATTAATCCATTTTATCTTTGTGAGATTAACAGACAGCTTGTTACCAGGAAGAGAGGGAAGTTTTGCTGAGGGGTGACAGACGCTGGATCACAGAGTTGCATTATGCATTTCAGGATGACAACTACCTGGTAATTTCATCGTGGCCAATCACTTATGACAAGAAAGGATTTAACACAAATGTAACACAAATGCTAGTCTCTAACATATGCATTTATCCACTTCCCCCTCCCTCAGTACCTGGCAATGGACTATTACGTAGGGGGGGACCTGCTGACTCTACTCAGTAAGTTTGGACACCGGGTTCCTGAGGACATGGCTCAGTTCTATTTGGCTGAAATGGTCATGGCCATTGACTCGGTCCACAGACTGGGCTATGTACACAGGTACCTCTTTATGCTTAATAAATGTTGAACATGCCATACTGTGCGATATATATATATATATATGTTATTTTAACAAGTAAGATCCCACGTGGTAAACTTGTAGTTTTGGATGAATTGGCAAAGACAGTCATCAATTTTTCTGCTTTTATTCCGCAGAGACATAAAACCTGACAACATTCTGCTGACAGCGGAGGGACACATCAGACTCGGGGACTTTGGTTCCTGTCTCAGGCTCCTTGAAGATGGGATGGTGAGAGACACTCACAGACAGTCACTTCTAGTCTCATGAAAATGATTCAAACCATTTTTCATACAGTTTCATGCCACTCACATGTTAGCATAAATGTCGAAAATGCTTGTCATCGTGTGCTTTTGAAGTTGTTGTTTTTTTTTTAAATCAATCAGCCTACATATTTAATCGCAGGTTCACTCATCTCTAGCGGTGGGGACCCCTGACTATTTGTCTCCAGAGATTTTAAGGGCAGTGGAGGGAGCTGGAGGTTATGGTCCTGAATGTGACTGGTGGGCTCTGGGTATCTGTGCCTATGAGATGTTGCTGGGAAGTGCACCCTTCTATGCAGAGTCCATCTCTGAAACATATGCAAAGATCATTCACTTCCAGGTACATAATGACAATTGTGACACAAAAAAACATGAAGGACAAGTCAAATATCGAATTTTAAATAAACATGGTCAGATGAGCAGATTAAAGTTGTTTGTTGCAAAAACTAAAGTTATTTAGAGGGAAAGCATCCTGCATTAACATTCTCATTCAGGAGCAGTTGCTCTTCTGTTTTTCATCAAATTGCACCAATGTACCAGCAACAGAGTCCACTAGTATACTATATAAACTATATATATAGATATATCTATATATATACATACAAGACGTAAAAGAAAGACATGTCAAATACTAAGATATGAATGAAGCGTTACATTTTTCAATTACTTAACTTTTTATTCACTGTGTATACTTATATCATCATTAGTAATGAACAAAAGGTATGTCATTACAAACAAATACAAATGCTAATATATTGTTTTTTTTTCATGCCCAGGAGCATTTCGAGCTCCCTGCTTCTGGCCCTGATATTTCAGAAAAGGCTTGTTCTTTCATCACTGGCCTCATCTGTGAGAAGGAAGTCCGTCTGGGGAGGAAAGGCTTCAGTGACTTTAGAAGCCATCCTTTCTTCTCTGGACTCGATTGGGGCTCCCTACATAAACTCTCTGCCCCCTTCCTGCCTGAAGTATCAAATCCAACTGACACGTCCAACTTTGACATTCTGGACGACTGTCTCAAGAAGACGGTAATGTTCTTTCACATTGTTCCTTGAAATGTTGTGCCTGAAAATGTACTCCATTCTTGTACATGGAGGAGGCAAGGATCACAAATAATTCTATAAATTCTGCAGGAGACACTGTCTGATGTCATAGAGAAAGCTCCAATAGGAGTACACATGGCTTTTGTTGGATACTCCTACACAGCTACTAGGTGAACTTTACGTTACAATTTATGACTAACTGTGACGATGTCTAGCCCAATTCTGGAGTCTTACTTGGTGTTGTTGAATTGGTCTCTGTTTTACAGTCAGACGGGGGCTATTGACCGCAGTCAGGACATTATGATGCAGATTGACCACACCACGCTGAGGGGCTTTGAGAGTCTTTATACAGTACCGGTGAGAGGACATCACCCTTCAGTCTGTACATATTTGAACTTACCTATAGTTCAGTTTGTATCAGTTTCCTCATATGCAGCATTTATGAGACAGCTCTGTATTTTCAGGTAGTGATTACAAAAATTGCTCAGTGTCTTTCTCTGCTATTCAGGGCCAGCTGTGGCAGCTCACAGACACTCTAGATGAGCAACCTGCACTGTTGGAGCTCCCATTTACTCTACATCCTGGTCCTCCTGTAGCCACACACACCAGCACCACAGAGGAGGAGCAGACTGACAAAATGTCAGATCTCAATGAAGACATGAAGAGGTATTCATTGTGCTGGCTAACATTTTGAGCCTGCATGGCAAAACAATCGTTCACTTTGCAGAAAGCCTGTCTGTGTCCATAACAAACCACTTATTGACAACTTGCAATGGGGATTCATATTTTGTATTGGAATGTACACAATTTACAACTTGAAGCTTTACTGAACTCAGAGAAGGAAAAAACAACAACAATATTTTGGTCTTTCTAACAGACGGTTACAAGAAACAGAAAGGAGAAATTGTGAGCTGGAGATAGAAATGGAGCGATTAAAGGAGGGAATGCAGGACAGGAGACCCAACAAGGAAACAGGCAAGGGATCAAAATCATCACCAACATTATCATCTTCATCATCAGTCACAATTTTTATCTTTAGCGTCATTTGTCCATTTGTCTACATAACTTCTATCTGTTTGCTTCACCATGTCAGGACATCGCAGGAACCATTATCCACAGATTTATGATAATGAACTTGACAAAGACTCTTTAAAATGTGACAGTACAATAGCTGCAAATGCCTAGACTTTCACTTGGAGACATGGGCAGCATCTTCAGAAATGATGAAAATTCTAAAACATTATTACCTAAAACAATACATGAACAAAAAACATGGCATAAAGCCAAGTACATTAGAAGCAACACAACTGTTCGATTCTCTTTGCATTATTGACTCCAATATTTCCATAATTGCATCATATTAACTGTTATTACATTTTTTCAGCTTGTCTGTGTTTTGCCTTTGTATGTGCTTCTGACTTTGCATCCTTTATCTCTTGCAATGCATTTTCCTTTCAACCACCATATTTCAGGTTTAGCTAAAAACACTGTTTTTAAACTACCTAGAATCCACGAACAAGTGGAATAATGGAATAATAGACAATCTTGTCTGTTTTCAGAATGACCTTAGCATGACCTAACACACACATACACATAGTGCTGAGACTCTTAAGAAAAACATAAATGTGATGTGAAATGAGACCTACAGATGAGCCACTCTGAATAAACACAGTGCTGCACAAACCCATCAGCATCCGCTTATCCTGGAGGCCTCAGTCAGAACCTGGCGTTAAACAATTTGTAAGGTCTTTTCTACCTGCTCTTTTGTAAAGTGTCTCAATATAACATTTGTTATGAATTGGCGCTATACAAATAATGATTGATTGATTAAAATAGTTGCTCTAAGAATAGCCTATGTTTTTATATATTCTGTACAATGTGCTTTAACAGATGCAGTGTTGAGGGTTCTTCTGCTGACTGATGTGTAAGGTTTAAATTAATCAATCGTCATCTTTCGTATAGCGCCAATTTTTGTTATCTCAAGACACTTTTTTTTTGTGAAACTTATTTCAGGAACATAGACAACGCCTCAAACGCCACCCATTTCCATTTCATACGTTTTTAAGCATGCCTTAATCTCTCCTACTTCTCTGACGCTGATATCACATGAGTTGGGACAGGTATGCGAGAAACACGCCTACCTTTTTCCGTTGATCAGGAACACATCCTCAACGCAGACTCCAATCAATATCTACATGGTTGGTCGGGGTCCTTTTAATCGCCTCATGAACAAACTCCACAAACTTCGTTTCGATTAAGATCTGCCTGCCAGGTCAGGGTGCGTCATGCCCAGTACTATGACTTCCCTTTCAGAATAATTTCATCGCCTATCTTTCTCCACAAACAAATGTATGCATCCCTCATCCCATCTCCTTTCACTCCTTTTGCCCCCTTAAATCGGAATTTCGACTTGGAAAGTCTGGACAGAATATAACTTGTTTTAACAGGAAGTCAGGCAAGGAAACACACAGAGCATCTGGTCAAATTCAAAGTAAAACACAATATACAGACTCACAATCATATTTTCAATCACAAAGTGCTGACGGACTGTGGAAATTGGGGTTTATTTGACTTTGGATTTCTTCTCACTAAGGCACTATCATCGCCTACCGGGCACAGAAGAAATGCTTTTCTCACTGCTACACCAACTCTGACTACATGGCAGTCGCTTCTTCTCAATACTTCTAGTATCTCCTCAGTTCCATCGTTCCTCAACCCAAATCTGACTCCTACCATTTACCCTTCAATTTACCATGCTAAATGCTAATTTTTGTAAGACAGAAAAGCAAGAGATGATGACGAAATGAAAACCATACATACCCGGAAAGCTTTTTCATTAGCATCTCATTCTTAATAAATGGGGGGTCATTAGAAATGACTTTGGTTGATAGGCTGACGAGGGGGAGAACAGGAGTAAAGGTGTCCTGCTTAACCACCCCTTTCTTCACCAACTTGCCTACCTTTGCCTTAGCATCCAATAACATTACAATGCCCCGTTCATAGAGGCCGTCTTCACAGACTCATAGCCGGCCTGGCCTCCTCCACACTGCACTGCACCAAGGGCACCATCTTGGTGCCATGTCGGCCTCATGCCTCTCAAAATCATTTGCTGCAGCCTCAGATGCTGGACTGGTGCCAAGTTAGCACACACCACACAGAAAGTACAAACTCTATCTTACACACTGACCTAACAAACATGTGAAGACAACACAAAAAAGTAAGCTATATTAAAGTTTGCAAAAAAACTCCCTCACACTTCCAAACAATCCACTCTCAGCTCCACCCTCACTCCACCAAACAGAGACAGACAAAGAAAGAGGGGGGCGTGCTCATTGTGCCAGGTCTACCGGCAGTCTAAGCCTTTATAGCATAACTAGGAGCTGGTCCAAACCTGAGCCAGCCCTAACTGTAGCTTTGTGAAAAAAATAATGATTTAAGCCTACTCAAGTGTGTCATGGATGATAAAATTGCTCATTTCACCTCAGCCACTGCTTTCTACTTTGCTTATTGTTTCCCCCTGTCACACTCAAATCCTCTTCACTTTCAACCCCACAAAAAAATGAACTGTTCAGTCTGTAGAGTTATAACAAATCAGGCTTGCCAGCAACAGTTGCTGCACAACATGGCTCTGATGTTCCTCTCTCCTCGTGTCCCAGAGCTGAGTATCTGCCCAGCATCTATTGCTCTGCCTGCCCACAGTGTGGATGCACCATGGGATGTAAGCCTATCTTTAATCCACTCTCATATTGTCTCTTCCTTCCACGTTGAAACAGCATGTCTGTCTCTCTTATTCATTTGCAGAGGCTTTGCAGTTGTTTTTAAAACATAACAATGAAGAGGTTAACATACGGAAAAACTTTTACAGATTTTTCTGAAATGTACACAGCAGGCCACCTCCTTCTCGTGACTGTTCACTGGTCTGACCTCCTTGTGTTACAGAGGGAGAATTCGCCCCCAGGCTGCCATTACCCACTGGTGATACCTCTGCATCGACACCTGCTCCTGTTCCACAGGGTATAGACCTATACAAAAACAGAACTCTGACTTAAGGATTTGATGTGGACATTTTGATGCCACAGGGCTTTTGTGTGTGGGAGATTATTTCATCAATGGTGGAAAATAAACATGGTAATGAGTGTTATTCCTATTAAATTTAAAATGTCAGTAGTACATGGTAGAAATGCTCCAATACGAGTACATTTTTAGTAAAATTGTAGATGGGGTGTGCAAAATCTCCTGCCAGAATCACTTGTGTTTTTGATGTTGAGTATTATACAACGTTCTGAATAAGCAATTTTGGCATTGCAGTTGCTCAAGGTCGTCTAGAGCTAACTACATTCAATAATTTATGGTACAATATAACAGTGATTTTTATTAATCAAGCCTTCTCAAACAAGGTGCAAAAGAAAAAAGTCCATGGTTCGGTATGGGATTTAAAGAAGCACCTTTATCATTACAAATCAGGGTACCATCAAAATGATTTTTAAGTTGTTATTTGTGAGGTTTGCTCTGAGCAACTTATTTTTTTTCCAATGGTTGGGCAGAGGCTGTGTACACACATCAACGCCAACACAACAGACAACAAGCAGAAAATGGCAAAGAAAAAGGCATGATGTGTATCCTAACCTTTGACTGTACTAAAACGGAAGTATATTTACAGCTACTTTTGTCTTTTTATGATCGTGGCAGATGGTGCATTAATCCCCAGTTGGGGTGCAATTTCTCACAGGTGGACAAGATGTTTGTCTAAGTTTGTTAGCTTGATGCTACCACAAAATCCCAATTGCCAAATGGCAATAACGTGCTTGCAGAATTAGCATCTTGATCGTAACTTAAACAATCTATTGTTTCTTAGCATAAGAGATGATAAAAGTTTCTTAGCATCTCTATGTAACGCTACAT
The DNA here is from genome assembly GCF_963584025.1 of Labrus mixtus. Taxonomy (NCBI): domain Eukaryota; kingdom Metazoa; phylum Chordata; class Actinopteri; order Labriformes; family Labridae; genus Labrus; species Labrus mixtus. The sequence goes on along the minus strand of NC_083625.1, from coordinate 21,141,634 downwards.
AACGCGTCATGTCACAGGCAGGGGTAAAAGTAGGCAGATATGGTCAGAACCAAAAACATTCAGTGGTGGTACACAATGTCCAAAACCAGGGACAGTCACACTTTCAAAAAGAAAACACATCTACTAATTTATGTCATCCTATACAACACTTGATCTCCTTACTTGATTCTAAGTCACTCCAAATGGCTTCTGAGTGATCCATGTTGTGTGCTGGACAGAGCCGAGCTGCCTTTCATTATTGCTACTTAATGTGAGCGTGAGCTTCTGCCATCGCGCTGCAGCTAACTGATATCCAGTGCTATGGGGTTTTGGCATGCAGATATTTCTTGCAAAATCTCCCCACTAAAATGTGTTGCAGAGTAAGTTGCAATGTTTCATGATATTCTGTTTTATTCCAGACAGCAGCTCAGACAAGCTTGCTTGCAAGGATTGCTCTGTAACTCATTCATCACGTCTTTCTTTTACTTCCTGAACACAGCCCGTGTTGAAGGTTTCACCTTTACCAGAATATTTTTATTTGCCAAACACAATGTCAAGTGTTTCCAATTACTTTCTACTTCATACAGGAATTGAAATGTTAAAATGTTTTGTTTAAGGATGCATGAAGCTGAGGAATGGTGAAAAATATGAAGCAATAGGTCAGCTAGCTAGCTAGTGATGGTTGTGCATATGTATTTGTATTAACGGCTGTGTGTTAATAACTACGGTGGCCGGTAGGGGTCACACACTCAGCAACTGATGAAACGACATACATTTTTAAAAAGCCAGCATATTCAGAAATGCTGCACATTCAAAAGCAAACTCCCACAACAAATGCAAAGGCTGAAACATGCTGCAAGGACACAAACGCGCTGCAAATAGGCAAAACAACTGCATAAGCATCAAACGTGCTGCAAGTACAGAAACAAAACTTAAGTCAAAAACACACATACATACAGCAAACACAGAAACGCTGCAAATTCAGCCTTAAACAGAAGTGCTCTAGGCCTGTAGGGGCGCTGTGGAACTGTTTATTTAGCCTACGGGAGAGAGTAAGAGAGACAGCTAGGAACAGAAAGTTATGTTTAGATAGGGAAGATGTATCGTTGAAAGACATAGAATAACATCAATGTTACTGAAAGCGCTCTGCCTGGAGCGCTAGTGCTAGCTGTGGGGCTAATGAGCTCCAGCTCCTACTCATCCCTCTGCACACGCTTTCCAAGCATGACACTTCATGCTTTTGCCATCCCTGGAGTCCGGGTTGAACTCGCTGATAGTCTCTTTCCTACAGTTTAACATTACTCCCTGTCATCAACCAATTACACTTTACCCACGGAGAGCCCCGTGTCCCGGGCCTGACAAGTTCAAAATCCTGGCAACAGTGCCGGTAGCCAGGCAGCCAACTTAACAAAGCTACCGGTCAACCAGACCTCATTTCTCAAAGTTGTGTGTTCAATTTAAGAAGACTTTCTTCTCTCAATGTTTGGAGGGGCAGTGCCTCAGCACCCCCGACAAACTGCCACTGGAGTTAGGTTATTCTCTAAAGAGCTCCGCCCAGCTGTTCAGAGGACTATCAGCCAGTACCATAAATTATTTGAGCAGGCATGAAGAAGGATACTAGAATACAACTAAAACTCATTTTGTTTTCTTTCACCCCGAATTAGTATTAACAATATTTTCATTGGACTAAATTAATGTGAAAATGATCAAGACATGTTGTGAATCAGCTATTATGGTAGACAGGTCTAAGAAATCTAAAGGCATGTTTGATGAGAAATAATTTAATTGATCCACGGCTGCCTAGGCTTACTTTGTGCCCTGTTTGTTCCCTTTCAGGTTCGCCTGCCACAGGTGAAGAGTGAGTCGTACCTGCTGGTGTGTGCAGAGGGGGGAGAGCTCCAAGCCTGGGAGAGACAATGTTATACTGAGCTCTCCTGAATGTGCTGAGGTCTGAACTCCCTTCTCCCAGCATCACTTTTCAGCCCCCAAATTTCCCCATGACTGAGGAAAGCAAGACCACAGGCCTCCACAGGAGCAGCAGAGGGTGTCAGTACTGTGTGAGACTTTTAGACTAAGTTTTAAAGGATCAGAAAGGTAGCTAAGACTGCTAAGACTGCTTAGCCTGCTTTTATACGATCTATTAAAACGTCTGTCTTAAGGTCAGATGATAAAGAGATTAGACAGAAAATAGAGAGAGATGAGCTCACAATAAGAGGTACTGTAGGTGCAGACACTACTGATTAAATTGTATCTGAAAATGTGTGTGATTGGAAGAAAACGTTTTGTTCAAGGGGAAATGTATGAGGAAAAATATAGAAGAGTATTGCAGTGCTGCAGAGATGCCAACGCTTTAACAAATCTTTATTAAATCTTCATTAATGCAATGCGAGGACACCGGGACTGTAGTTTTTTATCAGTACAAATGTGTGATTTATGCTAATGTCTCATTATGGTCAACATGACCTCTTAATTGTCAGTGTGACCTCTTCAGGGTCAATATTATTGCAATATTTTAATTGTTACTTTCACAGTAGGCTACCTTCTCATCAACTCAAATTTTTATTGTAATTGTCTCTTACACAGGAGGGCGCTTAATCCCCAAAAACTTTACACATCCTCGTCCTTGTCATACAATTCCCCCTACTTGTGCACCAATTATACAGGGGTGTCAAACACATGGCCTGCGGGCCAGATCTTGCCCGCCAACAGGTTCCTCAAATTGTATTGGGGATACTGGGATTATATAGTTCTGAAAAATATTTATATTAGATTTCTATATATTAAATATTTTAAATATAAATAATAAACCATGTTTGTCAGCAGAAAGTAACATTAAAAAAGACTTAAAAGAAAGGTTGACATAGAATGCAGAGTATTTCAATTGAGTTGGAAGGGTGGTTTTCAGATGTCAGTGTCAATACATTTTTGCCACAAACGACATCTTGCTGCAGTCAAACTTTATTTTTTCCCCCTCTCTATTGATCTTAGTTAGAATTTCAGTGTGGATTATCAGGATGCTCCTCCTTTACATTCACCTCCAGTATACCTCATCCAGTGTCCGGGTTAAGCTCTCTATAAGCCCCCCGCCCCACCCCCCATCCTGTATACGTGCTTTCTTAACCCCCTCCACCGGTGTAGACTACTGAATCAATATAAATGACATTCATGTACTTTCAATGACTGTTTGCAGCTTTCAGACATTTTTATAAAACTTTATTTGTGTACTATTTTGCACTAGGCCTTGTTGGTTGATCTATCTCAGTCACTGTACTACTTGGTTTCCACAAGCGACTGAAACAAAAGAGCTTAAAGGCAGAGGTTGCAACAAACCTTTTCCTCCTTCATCACTTACTGCCACATCGTAAACACCACCCATTAGAGTTCATTTTGGAGTTGCAGATTATGTTTGCATGGACCAGGTTGCACACTGGCCTTGGAAATGTGGCAAGCCTGGTTGTTGAAAATTATGCAAAATTAACCAACACCCTCTATAAGAAAAGCGGTGTGAGTCTATGCTTCAATGTGGAAAGTCTTTGCGTTTGGCCCAGGCTTAACTGCCACAAATGCTGATAACAATGGTTCAAACTTGTGTGATGATAAAAATGTGTATGTTTTTACACCTTTATGTGTTTTGTCAGGTTTACTATATAAGTCTGTTGCTCAGTTTTCTGCAGCTACAGTAACTTTCTCAGAAGACCTTTCTATATGAGGCTGTCTTATTTGTTTTTATTCAAATTGTATTTGTTGGTTGAAAAACAAATCTTAAAATAAAATAAAAATATTGTTAAAGTTATAATTTTGAAATATGTTGTGAAAATGCAAATGAATACACAAATTTATGGTCCTAAGGCAAAAGACTTTCAAGCTGAATTACTGTCAAATGAATAATACATTTACTATAAATGGACTAATGTAACGTGTCTAACATTACAGATCTTTGACACTAGAGGGTGGTATTTAAAAATACAATGTCACAAATACATTGTATGTGGTCTATTAAGTCTGCTTGATGTTCCCCATAATTTTCCTATGAAGGGAAGGGGAGCGCTGCAGTTTTCTGTTATTACACTTTTGCACTTGTTTTTGATTTATGTGGGAGTTTGATAGCAATATTTTGGTTTTATTAAAGGTACGTAAGGAATTTAAAAGACATAGCATCATTTGTTTGTAGTTTTGGCCTTTGTTCACCATAAGTCATTACTTGCTTTGCTTTTGTTATTATTATTACTGTATTTTTATACTTTCTTTTGCAAACTTTAGACAGGTGGGTAATAATTCTAGAGCAATACACTGAACCTCAGATATATCCTAATGTCTGGGTGTACCACTATCCCTCCTCACTTCCACAAAATAATTAACTGTGAGATTTCTGTCCCCTTGACTTGCAATTGTTGTTGTACATAATAAAACCAACATTAAAAATACTTTTCCTTTCATTTGAATTTCAACTAATCATAGTGAAAGAGAAACTTTTGAAATAGGAAAATAGAGGAGTATTGCAGAAGCAGTAGCTGATGAATGAACATTGAAAGGGTACAGACACATATATCAGAAAGTGATACTTATTTGGATACTTTATTAAATTAGCAACACTTTTTACATCTACCAGTGGCTTATAAATACAATGCATTGCAGTTCAGCATTTTAATGAGCACTACATGTAGTATGCAGGATTTGAGTACAGCAGGAAGGGGTGGAGTTTACGGTCTGCTGAGGCAAAGCTGCTGTTGTTGTGGGCCTGGCGACGGTAGTATCTGCGTAAGGAGGGGCTCCCTGGGTGGCACTGCCTCATATGAAGGAAGTACTCATCGGGGCGGCTTGAGGTGTAACCACAATCCTCACAAACAAAGATCTTGGAGCGTCTCTGACGGTAGGCATACTGTTGATGAACGCCGTGAATCTTCCTCATGTGGGACTCAAGAGAGCAGCGCTGCGTGAAGGCTTTCTCACACAGCTCACACTTGTAGGGACGTATACCTGCAGCACAACAACAGAAATAAGGATGTTTCTAAAATACTAATAATAGACTTCATTTACAGATATATTTGAGTGGCTTTCAGTTGTGTGACAAATCATGAAACAAGGCTGCTGCTATCATAGCATTGTTGAGAAGTAGAAAATGAACAAATTATCAATAACTATATACCCAAATAACAAAAAAAAAGAAAAAGAAAGTCCAATTTACACTTTTTTTTTTATCTGGACTGCAAGTAGACAACATTTTTAAATGGTAAGGGTATGTATTGCTATTTCTCAATCAAAAAGCTTTTCAGTAGCTGAGCTCTTTTTTTGATCAAGGAGTGTGTTCATTATCACACAAGCTGCATTTTCCCAAACATTCCTGAACCAGTTCTGCAGCAAATGACATTAAACTTGGATCATTAAGTGATGATAATATGATATGATATGAGGTAAAGTATGTGTACTGCAGAGCAAAACATTTGTAGATACCTTCAGATAATTCAAATATTTGAAGACTTCAGATATTTTTGCAAGAAGTAAAGCATCTCCACTAAACGGTACTATCGATACACCAAGCTTGAGTTTCTGAGTGTGGAGTGGGATGTTACACCCTCCAATAATGATTCTGGATCATTGCTGACATAATAACCATTACCAACACTGAGTCATGTTGCTATCATGGAAAACATTCCAAAAATGAGAGTTCTGTGTTTCAGACTCTTTAAAATAAAAACATATTTATTTAAGTAGAATTAAAATAAATTCTATACTACAGATGCAACATTGGAAAATTAACATTATACTCAGGATCTCAGAAGATGTCTCCCAGATCTTAAAAGTTATACTTTGAGTGAGAAATTACTCTGACATATGTGCTGGCCTGAAAAATAGACTATATCAAGGAGAGGGTCTAGTGTTCACTGCATTCCCTCCCATAACCTTTATGATACTCTGTACCAGATGAGTGTGTATGTGTGTGTGTGTGTGTGTGTGTGTGTGTGTGTGTGTGTGTGTGTGTGTGTGTGTGTGTGTGTGTGTGTGTGTGTGTGTGTGTGTGTAAGGGTGAGAGGAATGTTCATTCCTGACCTGTGTGTGTTCTCATATGCCTCTTGAGATCGAAGGTGTCATTGAATCCTTTGCCACAGAATCGGCAGGGATGCCTCTTCACCAGGCTGTGGCACTTGAGGTGTCTGGTCAACATGCGCTGCAGGGGGAATATTTTGTGGCACAATGAGCATACAAAGTCTCCCGAGCCGGGAGTGGAGCGGAGACGGGGCTGGAAATGAGAGATTAGATTAGTTCACAAATCTGTTTAAAGTATGACATTATCACAACACATGTGCTTCTCAATTGACATAAAGACAATTTGTAGGAGAAAGTGTTGATGATATGCAGCACAAGTACCTATCATTCCAGTCAATCGCTTCAAAATCCTTTTTATACAGGTTAACCCACCTCAGGCATATTCTGGTTTCAAGCTAAATTATCATACAAGAGCTCTTTCTTTCTACATATACATTACTTTATACTTCAACATGAAACATTGTAATGAACCGCAACACCACAGTTAAAGGAAGGTGTGTTTATACAATAAAGGACAGTGGGGACATGTCCACACAAATCTATTCACTGAGGCAGAGAGAGGGGGAGGGAGAAAAACAGGTTCTTAAACTGCAGTCAGGTTTTCCACGTGTGATAAAACTGAGCTGCATTTTTAGATGCAAGCCCGGAGAGGGTCTATGTACCAGTATGTACCTCGTCAACCAACTCAAATTTTTGTGAGTTTTTGGCACTCATTGAACATAATATGAATCCCCCTCTTTGGATAAAAACAGGAAAACTAAAATCAGACTGCATCTGCAGTTGATTCTGTTCTTACACCCTCTCTCTAGTTTTAATTTCTGTTAAAAGCAGAACGCTAGTTGTCCTGCTTTTGGGTCATTTTACAACCCTGCTCTCACTGACTCTTTTTGTACTATTATCTGTAAGAAGGGCAGCGATAACACACAAAGCTGCTGCCACGTGGAGGTGGCAGAAACACAGACTGAAAAGTAAGTTTGGTAGTTCTGGTAGTTGTCTGGTGCCATATATTCACCCTGGATGTTGCAGGAGATGTTGTCTGAGCTTACCTTGGCTCTGTTAACCAGTGCCATTGCACTGGGATGGTACAAAGAGCTGCGGCGCATCAATGTGGACCAGCCAGGCCTGGTGTCAGCCGCTGATCCTGTTAAAGGCACAGACACTCTCGTCCCTTCTGCTGTCACACTTGCCTCGGAGGACACTGCGTGAGGCATGGGGGTGCTCTGCTGGCCGTCAGGACAGAAGGATTCGTACTGCTGTGCATTTTCATTCACTAAAATGAGAAATATAGTAACACTTTCCTCCTAAATTATTATGTATATTAATTACATTTATAAGAAATACATCTTGATTTGTCTAAAAACACATTTTTTTTGACAGATGAATTGAATTTTTTAAGATACTTTAAATTCTTACCAGGAATATTGTCTTCTTTCCACTCAAGCTGTTCGGGTTCTTTCCATTGCCATGCTCCACATGCCCCTCGTTTCTTTTTCACAAGGAAAGACCTCGGCATTCTCTGAATTTTCCTCTTTTTTTGTCTTCTGTTTATCTGTCTTTTAACAGACCATACCAGTGCTTGCACACAAATTACACACTGCTTTCAGCTTTTATCTGCTATGGACTAGATAAGAGCTCACCAAACTTTCAGTCTGAACATCCAGCCGTCTTCCCTCGACTACCTGTAGGATCAGAGTCACAGCAAAATCACAGCACTCATTTCCATAACTCTCTGGGAAGAGAGATGTTTGTGTGTGTGTGTGTGGGTGTGTGTGTGTGCACATGCATGCATGCTGATGTATATGTGTGTACACGTGTGTGTGTGTGCGTGGCTGCATGGGTGTGTTTGGAGGAGAGGGGGAGATCTGTTTTTTGTCTGGAGTAAACCTGTGTACCTGTGTTGACTGTGCGCTTGCGCCATTTTAACTGGTCCCCCACTGGTTTTGCATGTCAGGTAGTGAGAATCCGGGGAAATTCACATTCAAGTGGCCCTTGGCATGCAAATGTTTGGCCCTACCAAGCCCTGGCCCCAGACAAAGGGCACAGTCGGAGTAACAGGAGCAAGCACAGAGAGCCACAGCCTTAACTGCTAGGTAAATCAGCTCTTTCTTTTTTTTTGGCTCCTTTCTGCTGCGATTGTTTAGTAGGATTACAGAGCATCCAAAATGCTGACAAAGGCCATTCACACATTCACAATAGATGTCAGGCACTTGTCATCTGTTGACTGTGTACTTTACATAATAGGACATATATACATGCCTCCTGTTTTGTTGCTTCGTACTGCTCACCAAGTACATCGTTAACAAAAAGGTGTTGTAGGAATGAATGGATTAGGATTAGGTTTACAAATAAACTGTTTTAAGTATTTGTTATGTTATTATTTATACATTTATTTTAAGATCTTTTCCCTATTTTTTTGTTGAAGTTGACCAATGACAGATTTGGATAACCCTGTGTAATTGTCAGTGTATGCTGTAGAGGAAAATAAACTGCATCCTCTTCCACTGGACTCTGCAAGGCAAATACAGAAGCAACCCGAGACTAAACCTCATCATGCAAATTACAAGAGAGGTCATTTCAAGAACATCTGCAGGATCAGGTACCTCAAACTGTACAGTACTGTAAACATATGTCCTGCTACATTTAGACAAACATTTCAGTTCTGTCTACAAAACATTTACAAAACTGTAGACATCATCCCATTAAGGAATAATGAAAAGGGAATAAAAACCAAACAGCCGCATTCTTTCAGCCTGATGGTCAGTGGTTGTCAGGTGAACTGTTGCTACAATATTCAAAATAAAAGACAAACTCATAAAGCACTGCTGAAGCATAATTGCAATTTTAAATGTTAAGACATTTTTTAGGGAAGATACACTTAATACAATTAATTATGTATATCTGTAGTCTATAGGTAATGTAATTATATGGCTAGTAATAACACATGATTAACTGATATGTGTTGACGTGTATGTAGTTTTAGTGTTGAAGGAAACTGTTGTTTGTACTGTGTGTTGTTGCTGTCTGGAGCTGTGCTGTAACTGTATGCAAACCAGCAGCCTGTGTGCTGCAGAATGAAAATCAAAAGGAAGCTCCACTTCACTCTGTAGCTGACAGACTCTTCATGTGACGTATTGTGTATTTCATTTATAT